>NW_018020657.1:394974-405965 GCF_002006095.1 Pseudomyrmex gracilis
TATATTCTTATCAATATTACTATTTAGAGGATTTTCCTCTTAAAATAAGAAACTCTTCTTGGCGCCTATTTTAGTATAAAATATACTTAAAGTAAGTGGGATATCTCTCCTCAAAACAAGAATACAATTTTTTCGGTGTACACATTTACAAATTTTACAATGTGTTCTAACAACTTTGAAAGAATAAAATTCCGAATAACGTGTAAAACCGTGAAATTAGACAATTCTGGTTTAAAATTACTTAACATTCCGTACAAAGAGTAACACGGAAGCGTAATTGAAGACTAAATGACAAACTTGAAATCCGAGAGCTAAGAAATTCGAGTACAACAATGTTTGTTTCGTTAACGCAACGTTTCGCAATATCTTGATGTTTTTCATCATTCCCAAAGTGAACGAAGAATTTTGTGTGTGACTGACTGTGAATAGTCTGACAAAGACATACCGTGACGTCTCGGCCGGACAAGCTACAAATTCAAACTCGAATGAGGAGGTGTTAGTCCGCGTCTAAACTTTCGCTCGGTCTCGTTAGTCATTCGCGCGTTCGGTCGCCGATCTTGATCGGAGAATCAGGAACTCCGCGACTGGCGATTTGTCTCGCCATAAACGCGCCCGTGTTCTTCCTCATTCCGCGTCGAATGAGAAGTGTCTATATTTAGGTAACTTTAATCTATCGTATTGTTGACAGGCTGCTTGGCAGTCAACTTTTCTATAAAAACAAAACGCAAACCGCTAAATGCTCGTATTTCAAAGACGACACGTGTTTCTTCAGCGTTACGTTCTTTGCGGAATCAAATTTACAATACAAATATCCATCGGATTCCGAGCTCGATTATTAAATATATATCGCAAAATTAAAACATTTTAACGAGCAAAAATAATTAATAGAATTAAAAAACTTGATTTTAGACTGTAAAATAATAATAAAATTAAGAACAATCTTGTTATCGAATTGAGCGCAATCTAAGATTAACTAATTTTAAGATAGTTTCTACGGATGCCAGATCTCTACAAATGAACTGAACGTAATATAACGCGCGCGAAACACTAAAGAATCCTTACAAAACACTTAGAGAATCCTCTCTCAGACACAGAAGCAGCTTCCCAATCAATTTGATAATTAGCGCTTATCTTTTATCATATATGTTTCGCTTTGCTTTGTCTGCGCGGCTGCATTCCGGTGCAATTTCGCGAGATCGCACTAGGAACTCGCGAATAGGACTCGCGTGCACGCACGCACGCGACCTGGAAAACGGGAAGGCTATTACTCTGAACGTGTCGGCGCAAATCTGCCGCGAATGTCTCGACCATCCCGGGAATTCTAATTCGAAGTGACGGCGCGTCTCTTATTGAAACGCCCCGCGTTTCGCCACGGAAATACCGGGGGCCCATTGTGCGCGAACGAGCCACGCAACAACGCCCCACGATCCCGCTGCTCTTCATTCTGGACAAATGGACCCGTCAGTGCTCGGCCGGCGTGATGTGCGCGCAAATCGGTGCGCCGAGAGCAAGATCGGATTCTCGGGGTCGACAACCCGTCAAACGTCGGCTATGACGACGCGCGCTCGGCTTCGCGATATAATTTTGTAAGATCGAAACGTGGAAGTAAAGTTGCCCGGGTTGTAACTTTGTTAAACGCAAAGAAAACTAAATCGACAAATTAAAACATAAAACGATAGTCATTAAAAATTGAACGATTGTTTTTCACTTTTTTCTTTTGTTTTTTTTCTCACACGCGATATTAAGTTAATCGACTGATAAAAAATATATTTCGACGTACACACGTTGCGCGTCGCGATTCTTTTTATTTCAGAAGAAATAACGTAGAACTTGGCGCGCAAAAAAATCGGACGTGACTTGCTCGAAACGCCGCGGCGTAGTTTTTGGATCAGAGAGCATAACCGTCGGACATGATTATTTTCGATGCGATGGAAACCAGCTAGCACGAAGACGCTTTATTTTCAAAGAAAACAAGCTCCTGTCGTCTTACTTCGCCGTTCGGTAAAACGCAGTGTCGCGGTTACTCGAAAGGTTTGTTTTCCTTAAACGTTTGCGGCAATCGCGGGAGCGTTAATGACTTTCGCCAGCCAGTGCGAAGATGATTTATTTAGAGTGTCGCGAGACTTGATACTCATCGAGTAATTACAGCGCGCTACGCGTTGTGAAGATTGTTAATAATTCCGTCGTGTTTGTGTATAATTTATAGAAGCCGCGGTCATTCAATTGAACGCGGTCAACAATCGAGCTAAACTCATTATAATAAAATAGAATAATCGTGAATTTTCAAAAATATTAAATGCGCATAAATTTGCCAGATTGTGTTTCATTTAGTTTCAAAATACATATCCCTCCATTGTGACACGTAGTGAATAATTTCAATCTGCGATTGTTGGAACTTTGTAAATCGATTTTACAATTTACGAATATAATCGATCTTTGTTTTATATCAAAAGGAATTGTGCGAATATACGTAATAAACATTTGTAATTTCACACTTCGAGGTTAATAAAAATCGTGTTACAATATAAAACTTGTTGCGCGCAAATTATATATTCGTATAGAAATTTATCAAATAAAGCGCGAAACATGAAAATAAATTCTTTGTTTCATTATATAACGATTGTATACATGTAATATATAATTTTCTCTATCGTGTTAAAATATTTCACATTAGTCGTGAATTTACCAATTATTCTCCTTCACGTACACCGAAAAAATTATATTTCTAAGTAGAAGATTTTATACTTAAAAAATCTTCTAAAAAATTTTAGATGATATTCTTCTGAAATTAAGAATATATTCTTTATTTAAGAATATAGTCTTTTTCGATAGTGAGATATATATGTTTTTCTATAGAGGTTTTTATATATTCTAATCAGTATATATTCTTATCAATATTATTATTTTAGAGGATTTTCCTCTTAAAATAAGAAACTCTTCTTGGCGCCTATTTTAGTATAAAATATATTTAAAGTAAGTGGGATATCCTCAAAATAAGAATATAATTTTTTCGGTGAATATACTCGAAAGGTACACTAATTAATTATATTTATAAAATATGGCGCCGATTCAAACGCGAAGTCGTAACATAGTAATGGTACTGGAAAGTGTCGTTAGATTATATTATTTTTATAATATCCTAGTTTAATAAAAATATTTTATTTACAATAAGATGATTTTTCTTTAGTGAAAAGGATTTTTATATAATTGAATTAGTTTATTTAATTGAGTAATTTTTTTATTTTAATTAAAATTATATTTTGTTATTTTTTTGTTTCGTATGGGATATAATGTCAAAATAAAAAATGTCAAAATAAAAAATTGCAAAATTAGATAAATGTTTTAATGATAAAGATGAAAAAGAAAAAAATACATTTCGAATTTTATTACACCAAAAAAATTATATTCTCGTAAGTAGAAGATTTTACACTTAAAAAGTCTTAAAGATTTTAGATGATATTCTTCTGAAATTAAGAATATATTCTTTATTTAAGAATATATTCTTTATTTAAGAATATATTCTTAAATAATATATCTGAAATTAAGAATATATTCTTTATTTTTAAGAATATATTCTTAATTTAAGAATATAGTCTTTTTCGATAGTGAGATATATGTTTTTCTGTATATAGAGGCTTTTTATATTCTAATTAGTATATATTCTTATCAATATTACTATTTTTAGAGGATTTTTCTCTTAAAATAAGAAACTCTTCTTAGCGCCTATTTTAGTATAAAATCTACTTAAAGTAAATGGGATATCTCCTCAAAACAACAATACAATTTTTTCGGTGTACTTAACTATCTCTTTCTGTGTCTTAGTTAGCGCGAATAATAGAAAATTTATACTAGTATCTTGAAAAATTAGTTATCCGAGAGCGCGACAAATTGATGAAACGATGAACCATTCAGAGATCAGGGCCGCAAGTTTGTCAAGTGATTTATTCAGCATTTGCCGTCACAACATGGCCGTTAAATGAAATTAATCAGAACTTCTCTCGGACACGGGCGTGTACACAACTTCCGCAACTTCCTTCCGATGTTTGAATCTTGCGCAATTTCTCGAAATTGATCGGCATAGATACTCGATCTCTCTCTCCCGGTGATCGCTTAATATCGCGTCGCGTTTAACCGATCGGCGAAGCTCGAGGCATCTGCCACACGGTAGTTACCGGTGTTTCACCGGAGGAAGGTCCGGCAACCTCGATGACACTTCGCTCGTTAACGGGTTATGTTGGTCTCTCACGAGGGGACTGGCAAACTCATAAATCTTCAATGGAGATGACACGGCGCGAAACTTCCTCTGACTCGTCGCGACCGACGCAAGGTATTTCGCTCTCGAATATTCGGCGTACCTACTTCGACCATCGCGAACATAGTCAGTTGTAACGCGTATATGCCGGTTTCGCCATTGCGCGTCGCAGCTGCGATCCTCGCATCGATAAATCAACGCTTAGTTTCGCTGACTTGTGAGTGGTGATTAACCTCTCACTCTGTTAGCATCGGTTTCTCTCCTCGCAGTTTTTGCTCCTGTTTGTAAGAAGGAAATAGTTTAACGATCCTCTCATTTCGCGTCCACTTCCCACCGTCTTTTCGCGCAAAAAGAAATAAACTAAAAGAACAATCTTGCCGATCAGACAGTCATTTTTAAAGTTTTGCAAACTGTTTAGTGTTTTTCCAAACAAAAATTTATATTCCAAGAAACACATATGTGTTTAAAAAAAAAAAACAAATTTCCTTTTTCAATTGTTCCAATAATATCTTTCAGCTATTGCATTTTTATTTCGGCATCGGTTATTTTGCATCGAGCGATCTCAAATATCGGACAAAACCGTTCCGGACTAGAAGGTTTCATTTTATTCAGTCAGAAGAGTTGTAAAAACTACATTTACGTCACACGTACTTGTCAAAAAAGATCTCGATATACGGGTTTAAAAAGCCGCGATAGAGCCGATTTTTCGCGCCATTTGTCCCGGACATTTCCGGGACAAAATGGCGGGCTCCGCCTCGCTCGGTGAGGAATCGCTGAATCTGAGTTTAAAGTTTTATGCAAAAGGATCAATCCATTTCGCCTCGTCTCTATTTCACCACGCTCCGCGAAGCCGACTTTATTCCGGTTTCCGTTTCCCGATCGAGGGCATCTCGACGGGCCTCGCGGGGCGCGTCTCGCAAACTTAAATCTCTCCCGGCAAAAGATTTATAACTCGGAAATGCGGCGACTACACACCCGGCTTTCTCGCATACAAGATATTTCGGTCCTATTTCAACGTGACAAGGTTAACCCAGGTCGCGATCTCTACTTTGGCGCGTATATTATCATCACAATTGACGATTGCATACGAGAAAACATCGATTTAATCTTTAATTACTACACTGAGAAAAAAAAGTTGTTGAAGTAACAAAATAGTATTCGATTCAACTATACGCAGCGGTCACGCGGGCTGCTGTCAATGAAATATTGATTAATGTAAGAAGATATCGTGTTTCAATAGATATAATAATTAGATTATTACCGAAAGACAATTTCGTTGTTTTAACAAAATTATAAATTTGCTTAAATACAGGTAACTTTGAACGTACAACGCAATAGGACAACACAATATTTTGTCTGCTTGTAAAAATAAGCAGTTTAGATTAGATGAAATACTTGGTACAAAGAAATTCAGATTATATTCAATTAAATTAAATAAGAAGTGCCTGTTTCATCTTTTTTAACAATATCTTTTTTTTATTTGAAATTATCACAACTTATGTTCGACAAAACAATTCACGGTTTAGTGAATTAAATATGTTCATTACCACTATTGTTAATTCAACTTGCACGAATTTGTTATCTTTATTACCATATGCTTGAATTAAAAAACCAAGTATTTCAGATAACAAACTGAAACTCAATTAAACGCATTTGGTTGAGTTAATAGTATTTTTTTCTCAGTGTAAGATTATTTTATTGCACTAACTATAAGTAAGTTAAAAAAAAGAGTTTAAATGTTCCATCAAAATAGTTGTTTGACAAAATTGCAAATTTTGAACTAGAATTGAATTTTTTTTATTATCTTTATGGAAAATCTCTTCTCTCTCCTCTCAAAAATTCTCATTTACTCTTATCTCGAAACCGCGCGAAACGTGTGTGTAATTTTATATATGTACTATTTTTACTATTTACCGCCAAAATTCTAAGGACGCGGAATGGCACATATTGCGCGATAACGTTGCATCAGAAACAATTAGTGTGAAAGTTCGTTAATTTGGAGGCCGTAATACGCGAGAAAGTTATTACTGCAGAAGTGTCTGCTAATGTCACCCCGCGCAAAGTAATTACTCTGGAAATTTATAGAGCTCTGGCACAAACTTCACAATATAAACTTCGTAACATGCAATGCGTACGAAATAATCAACATGGAAATTTACTTTGGATATAGATATAATGACCGTCTGTCATCGTATTTTGATTCCGGCAATATTTCAATTAATGTAAAAAAAAAAAAAAAAAAACCGATAATAACATTTTATTGCATTTTTATTTTAGTGCGAAGACAAACTTCGCACTTGTATGTGTTCAAACGCAAAATGCGAGACTCGCAATAGCAAGTACGGAATCGATATGTTTCAAAAGAATTGTTTTAACATGTGTGGTATTGTTCAGATATAAAAATCGATTTTTTTAAAATATGACTGTATTTTCATAAAATTCAGTCAGTACACATTATATTATTGTATAAATTTGACATCTATTTGTTAGTGATGTTGTGTACTACAATGTTACTTCTCAATTAAACTTAATTATGTACTACTGAAGAAGGTCCAAAATTGTGTGACCGAAACGTCTAGAATTTTTGAATAAAGACAAATTATTATACACGACCATCCTGTAATTTTATGCTCGTATTGGCCTTTGGTTTAAATATTTTTGACTATTTCACGAGCGATTGATTGAATTCATAAAATTCGTTTCACGCATTCATTTGGATCTGACAGAATTTTCTGACATTTATTATATAATATGTGCAAAAAAAAAGTGAAAGAAAGAAAGAGAGAGAAAGAGAAATAAGTTTGATGCAAATATATTTCAATTTAGCTACGTGGATAAAATTTAGTTACAAAAGTGGTAATATAATTTCAATTGTCGTTCTATAGCAAATCGTAAGAAAAAAACACATCGGTTTTAAGAGAAGTGGAAGAAAAAAGAGAAAAAACCGTGTCTCTCATTCCGTAGAATACGAGAATCGCATTAAAAACTTCGTAAATATTCTTATGAATGAATGCGCCGGGATGATGACAAAGCGAAATGTTGCTTGTCAAGCGCAGACGTCTCTCGGCGAGGCAATATATAATTTTCATTAGCGTGCGATAACTTTCTGAGGTGAGGAGAAAAATGTGTTACCATTAGGTCTACCGGAAAGTTCTGTCCGTTTTTTTTGGAATAAAACAAAATACAAATTTTTCCAAATTTTTCAATCCTATCTTCCGAATACGGTCCGAAATAATTTGCTGAACTGAATTAAGCCTTTCCGCGATCTCCGATGTTGTCGGAAAAGGATCTTGCTCCAACATAATCTTCAATTTAGAAAAATTTGTATTTTGTTTTATTCCAAAAACGGACAGAACTTTCCGTTAGACCCGATATATGATACGATTTTCTCGCGGGCGTGCGTGAAACTTGCAAAATTCGAAAATAGATTTCATTCAAGAAGCGGAGTGCGTTCGAAAACAAAGTACGACACATTTTTCTCCCGTAAGATGTATATTGTAGATAAATAATTCAATCACAAATTAAGCACAAGAGACAAAATTATCCGGGCGCGCTTTCTGAAAATTTCCGCTTTTGTTTCACGATCACGCGCGGTGGAAGTTTCGAGACGCAAGGTGGAAGAGTCTTAACATATTACCGGGTGGAACAACACCTTCGTTTATTTAATCGTCTGCTGTCCCCGCCGGTGTCTCGCGCGGCTACAACGCGGTATAATAAAATCACATCAGCGGCGGCCGCCACTTTCTCAAAACAAACTTGGCTTTGTTCGCCAACGTCGCGTACGTTTGCTTTTGTGCGCGACTTACATTTATATACCTACACACACACACATAGACGACCAGAAGGAGAAACGAAATACCGAGCCAATGACGATGCCGGGCGTCTCCTCCGGTTCGTCGCGACCCGTTGTCACAGCTGCCAAATCGAAATAGCGAATCGGTCGCCACGTCGCGCGCGCGCGCTTTCGCGATGACAGAAAATTGGGAGAGTAACGCGATCGGGGAAATTGATCGCGTCCGGCCGAATTCTATTTCTGCGGGTGTAATTTTGCGGCGAAGGCGCGGTAGATTAATCGCGAGGCTTAATCGCCCGGAGAATCACGAAAAGATGGCGAAGCGCGCGCGTCGTTGCGTTGCACAATGCTGCTCTCTCTCTCAAACGCACGCTCGATTCGAAACACGAAGAAGACGCGCGAGTCCGGGGTCGCGCGTTTATTTCGAGTCCGGTCAAAACACTTGTAAAACAACGCTATGACCGTGTTTCGTTGTTATCTTCGCGCGCATTTTTATCGGGAATTAAATCAGAGTTCGATTAGGTAAGGTAAATGTCCCAATACTTAAACGTTTAAAGAGAGCTGTTTGTAACTTATACAAATCATACTCGTATAATTTAACTTTTGTTGGCGAGTATTAGTATTTATTTAAAAAACCAGACTATATTTTCACTAAATAAAGCTTTGAAGAGCTGGTTTATAAAGAAAAACAAAGTAAATTAATCGAATTCTAACATACCTGCTACGGACCAGTGCTTAAACAGGTTTTCTAACTTGTCCCAATACTTGAACTATCTTGTCCCAGTACTTAAACGCTATTATTAACACGATAATATAGAACAGAAAAAAATTATTCATGCATTTTATTCCATGAAAAGTTATAGATTTATTACAAATCACTAAACAATTGAAAGAGTTTACAAAACTAGAGATTTTACTTAGAGTTTCATAACCTTTTGATAAGGTTACGAAAACAAGTCCATCTACTTTATCATATAATATTTAAATATTTTAGTTAAAATATGATTATTTTATTACGTTTAGATAAAATAAAACCATGAAAACACAAAACTACTTACTGATTTGTTGCAAATTTATGTTTTGTCGCACAAATATCACTCAATACGTGTATGCAAGACTAACTACGCTATGATGAATCAAGTGTTTAACAACTCCGCTACCGGCAGATTCTCGTACCAGTACATAAACAAAGATAATTTAATTATTACAACTAAAAATTAAAGATAGAACAAAGTTTTTTTTATCAATCTATAGTCTATACTGAGTTTAAAAAATCTTTGCTGAACAAAAAGTTCATTTTGTTTATTTAATTATAACCTTAAGAAGAATATACTTTGTCTTACGCAAACCGCTAACGTATAAGAGTTGAAAACGCAATAAATTTGCTACTACTCTCAAAAACTATTTTTTTCTTTATCACATCTACTGTTTAGAAAACTTTTATTGCAATGGTTTAATAATAATAACAATTAAAAATATTAATAAAACTTTTGATTATTGTTAAATATCAGTAAAATAGTTTAATATAAATGAAAATTCGAGAGAGTGTTTAAGTACTGGGACACGTTTAATCACTGGGACATTTACCTTGTAATCTAATAGGTGGAGGCAAATATGCCACGTCGCAGTGGCCAATTTCCTTAATATGTGTTTTTTTCAGTAAATCGTTCATCTACCGAAAAACTCGAGTACAGTTTCAAATCTCGTTTAGAAACGAGCTTAATAGATGATTTATGTTCTCATTGATATCTGATTTAAACTGATAACTCTCTCCCCGAGTTCAAGATTTGATTTACGCCACTTTCGTGATAAACGCTCGAGATTGGCGCGCGCCGGATCGATAGATGCGGCATCGATTGTTCCCGAACGACGCGAAAATGACGCGAGTTTTTCTTTCGCGGAAATGATGCAGGGGTCGCGATATTTCGACCGAACTCTCTAAGAACTACCTAATGAAACTTTTATTCGCAAGATACGCGGATACACGAGAGCCGAAAGGTTACAAGTGTCGCAATCGACCTATCTCTGATGCAATTAGTTCGGCGGACGCGGATACGGACGGGAGAGTTTCGTATAAATTGTCGAGTTTCTTTCCGCGACAAACGAGACAACCGTTCTCGATGGGAAAAATTGATTAGATCGTCAACAGTTTAATATTTCAGCCGCACGGCGTGAGTATATCACACACGTCGGAAATACATTCGGTCAAATTCTTCGACCTGACTTTTACAAATTTAGATATTCCGAGCGTTCGCTCTGTGCAAGAAGTCACGATATAAATATCGCACACGGTTGTTAATAACAAAAGAACCGAGCTTTTCTAAGCAAACGCGAAATATCTCGAGTTGTTCCGTCCGAAAACGACAGCAATTAGCGGCGCAAATTCGTCTCTAAGGACTCGGGGCTTTTGTGCAATCGAAAGGGCACGAGCCCCGTCGATGGCACCTGCCAGTGACGGAACGTCAGACCGCGTTCGTAATTGGAGCGAATTCCTCGAGTGCCCTGCTTGCCCGCTTGTCGTTCGACCGAAATTCTGTTTAAAGGTTTGTACCTGGCACGCGATATTCCGGGCAATTGCTTTTCGCTAATTGCCGCTCGCAGCAATACAAGGCTTGTGCGCGCCTTACGCGAATTCGCGCTTTAGTTAGTTATCGAAGTTTCTCCGCCGTTCGTGCGTTATATTGCTTAGATGAAATATTACTTGTGATGATCTTATAAAATTAACCCCCCAAATGTGCAAGTTGCACGCGTACGTCGTATCAGCATGATCGAAACCTTTTTCGACATTAATGCATATTTCTTGAAAAAATACACCGAAACAATTATATTCTTGTAAGTAAAAGATTTTATAGTTAAAAAATCTTCTTAAAGATTTTAGATGATATTTTTCTGAAATTAAGAATATACTGTTTATTTAAAATATATTCTTTTTTTATATATCTCACT
>NW_018020657.1:406941-419084 GCF_002006095.1 Pseudomyrmex gracilis
ATATATTCTTTATTTTTAAGAATATATTCTTAATTTAAGAATATAGTCTTTTTCGATAGTGAGATATATATGTTTTTCTAGAGAGGCTTTTTATATTCTAATCAGTACATATTTTTATCAATATTACTATTTAGAAGATTTTTCTCTTAAAATAAGAAACTCTTCTTGGCGCCTATTTTAGTATAAAATATACTTAAATTAAGTGGGCTATCCCCAAAACAAGAAAACAATTTTTTCGGTGTATACAACGACAGAAACTATTAGCTAAAAAGAGAAATTTACATTCAAGGTGCAAGTAAAATTGAAATTGTTATCCTTCTCTTCGCTAAAAAAAAAAAAAAAAAACTAAGAATAAGTTATGAGTGCATTATTTAAACGTTTGTTTCACAGTTCACGACAGAGAATTCAAATTTTACGCGCATTTACTCTTAAGCAAGAGATAAGATATTATTAAGTATCCCGTGTAAACCGTAAATAAATATAAAGCTCTTTTGTTACAGTAATCTTTTCAACGAAATTTTCATGTCCGACACCTACGCACGAAAACAAAGACCGTTAGATTGTCTTAGGTGTAATTGCAATTTGACGCTCTAATTCGCGCGAGAGAAACCGCAGCGAGAGCGCGGCGAGCGATTATCTTCTTGAAAATGGACGCTAATAGCTCGAGGTGCGAGTCGCCAGCACGTGGCCGTCGGTAATCTTCATTAGCCGCGGCAGAAAAGAAGACGCGGTAATTAATGTCGTAAGATAACTCGAAATAAAATTTACGCGTCACGAGCAGGCGGCGGCGTTGAGCCGCGAAGCTCATTTTGCGCAACGCGAAAGCTGCGGTCGCGTCTTCCGAAGCGATTTAATCGTTAAGCGAGCGAAAACTCCGATTTGAAATAATAAATTTGCGAGCTTCCGACTACGCTATACTCTTTGTTATTCGCAATTTTTCACGAGCCACGGTCGAGACCGGGTAGGATTTGTTTTACAGATAAAATTAGTTCGCGAAAATGAGGTGCAAAACGAACCGCAATATTGCGCGCTGTTTATAAAACTCAGTTCTGTTTAAGCACTAAAATAAAATTTAATTATTTTGTATATGTATACACACACACACACACACACACACACACACACACACACATACATTCCGCACTCAACGAGATGCGAAATGAATACGCAACTTGTAATTTGAAGAATATATTGTCGGCTGTGATAAATATAGTATATAAGTTGATATTCTTAATGTCGTCATGACGCAATACGTCGCGCGGAACTTCACGTTACGCTTTTCAACGCGAAATGTATTTCGAATGTAATAAACGCATTTAACTTCGTAAAGTTTATTACGCCTCGTTGGATGGTCCGAATAATTATCTCACTCTCGTGATCCTATACTCTTTCTCGTTCGTTTGCGATGTTTCCGAAGACTTTGAAATTGTAATTAATCTGTTGTATGCAAAATGTTCGCGGCCGAGATCACATGCGCATGACGATGATCGGGAAAAGCTCGAGGATCGTTCCCGACGCTTGTACTGTATTGCAATTACGTTTTGAAAATTTGATTTCAAAGAATTTCACGCTTTTTAAGCTCTTTTTAGATTTTCCAGCTTTTTCAGACCGGTGAATAAAAACTACAAGCTTGAATATTTATGAAAAATACATTTTAATCAAACATTTTGTTTTATTTTTCTATTTGGACTTTCGTTTATTATTTACAGACTTGGTTGCAAGAAAGTTTTGGAAAAAAAAAAAAACCTTTTTGCGCTGCCGCGTTCGCAGTTTGATTTAATTAGATTTTCTGCGCAGCGTACAACGAAAAGTACAGAAGCGGCACAAATAGAAAACCGAAAAAAAGAAGGAGAAATCGCGACACATCTCAGTCGTCGTCGGTAACGATCCTCTATGCGTTTCGCATGTTCGCGACGAGTTCGCCAATTGGGTCAAATTCTGCTGAAAGAAAAGTCAATCAAATATATATATATATCGTTGACACATATCTCTTCCCGTAGAATGTGACCTAATTGACAGTGAATGGGTGCAAAACTGTGAACAAATTTATGTTTCTTCCAAGCAAGTAAAATATTCAGCAAAAAGTAAACAATTTACAAACGCAATTTTTTAACTTGCACAAATGTCTGTCTTTTTTAAAAACATATACACAAATTTCTTTTATTAAGCGTTTCTTAATTAAACACTACATCACATTTTTACGAGTTTCCAAATGTGTACACCGAAAAAATTGTATTCTTGTTTTGAGGATATCCCACTTACTTTAAGTATATTTTATACTAAAATAGGCGCCAAAAGAAAAGTTTCTTATTTTAATCTTATTTTAATTTTATTTTAAATCCTCTAAATAGTAATATTGATAAAGAATATATACTGATTAAAATATAAAAATCTCTCTATAGAAAAACATATATATCTCACTATCGAAAAAGACTATATTCTTAAATAAAGAATACATTCTTGATATTGAAATATCATATATTAATTATATTGAAATTATATAATATTATATTAAAATTATATAAACTATATTGAAATTAAGAATATATTCTTAAATAAAAAATATATTCTTAATTTCGGAAGAATATCCATGTAAAATCTTTAAGAAGATTTTTTAAGTATAAAATCTTAAATAAAGAATTCTTAAATAAAGAATATATTCTTAATTTTTCGGAAGAATATCCATCTAAAATCTTTAAGAAGATTTTTTAAGTATAAAATCTTCTACTTACGAGAATATAATTTTTTCGGTGTAAACTAGACGTAAAATAGTAATTAGAGTTTGAACTATTATTCCATTACATACATATGAAGTAAATTTTTTTACTATTGAAAGAATTTATTTAATAATCGAAGACGTAGCGAAATAAAGGGAATTCCGGCAAATATGTTTTAAAAAAGAATCTTTATCGTCAAAATGCACCAGAGTGTTTTTGCACACAATATTTTGCACCCTTCAATTGGCGAAACGCGTGTCGATAAACGGCGAAAGGTGTGTGTGATGAGATGTTATGAAGTTACAAATAACACCGATAAAAAGGAAATAAAAAAAAAAAAGAACTGAAGAGAAGAGACGAAAGAGAAAAACGACTCACCCAACGACGGTGTCGTGTAGTCCCAACTCTCGGAATCGTTCTTGTAGACGTTGAGCTTTGTAGGCTGGAAAAGATAACAGACAACGATATTTAAAATATCGACTTGAAATATCACAGAGAAAATTGTTTTCTTTTTTTTTTTTTTTGTTTTTTGCGCGCGCACGTCAAAGAGCAACGTTCCTTGACTTAAAAGTGTCATCAAAATAGAATGTAATAAACATAAAAAATAGTAAAAGAAAAAAACAAAAATATTATTTTACTATAATCAATCACAGGTATTATTGTAGAAATATTGTGGATTTAAATATTTATATATCGAACACTATCTCTCGCACAATATTTCGACAACTAACGAATAAAATTGTTTTCACATAGATATCAAGTCTCGATAATTTCACTCGCAAACACATTTTATATGTTTCAAACGAATAATACGTATATACATTCGGTCGACGTGCACCCGGCTCCGTTTATTAAAACAGTTTCATATCCGTGGCAAACGAGAGAAACCTGGTGTACGTGAGAAACAGTATTATATCCACAACTCAATATCTATCTCAATTTTCGAAGGTACTGCGCGCGCTTGTCGTATCCTCCTCCTCTTCGATTACAGCAACGGAATAGGTCCGCGCGCTTGTTCTCGGTTTGCCTAATGAATACTTCGTCGAATCTCTCGGGCATGGGAGGACTAACTTGATTAGCTTAAGTGACGCAAATCCCCGGGTGTTAAATAGAGCAGTTTCTCTCCGCGGGTTTCTCTCGCGCGTGTGGTACTTGCGGAGTTCTCTCGTTCGGCGAAAGCTGCACATATAATCGATTCGGTCCTGGCCGTGTGTGTGTTTTGCGCTCGTTGGCACCGCGCGCAACAAAAATTCACGTTTCGTACTATAAAGCGGAGAGGATCGTAATATCGTTCCGATATACACGCGGGCGTAGCTAGCTGTGCACACAGAAACGCTTCCTGCAGCAGCGCTTTCAACACCATAAAAACGTCACGCTTCAGGCTGAATAACCGCCTCCGATATATCTTGCCGTCGCGCGCGTCCTCTTGTATAATAATAATAATAATAATTTCACGAGGTAAAACCCTCGAGCGGAGAAAGTAAAGCGGAGCAGACAAGAGAGAAACGCACCGACTCGGCTTAGCTGCGTTTACCGATTGCGCACCGAGCGGAAAAAAAGTTAACGCCGCGCTGTCTGCAATAAGTCGTCGCGTTCCAGCGTCGCTGTGCTAGGGTAGAGAGCCGGGCCCCTGTTGCAGGCAGAGATCCGGCGCATTCGTGTATCTTGAAACAAGCTTCGCAATTGAGTTTCTTGCTATAATGTACCGTATAAGGTTAAGGTATATATATACGACGACTTTTCACGTGATATAACTTTGAGGTCTTATACCATAAGGAAGGCTTTAAGTCACGTCAAGAGAAATATAAATTTTTGACCTGTCACGCACAACTCGGCAATCCGTTATCGCGTTGTTTTACCCATCTGCAAAGTCTGTTCTAATTTTTCTTTCGAATTTTTTTACAAGCGACGATCAAAGAAAAAGATATAACACACGAAATACATATACGTAATTTCAATAAAATTCTTTTCCTACGAGATACAACACCGAAAAAAATTGTATTCTTGTTTTGAGGAGATATCCCACTTACTTTAAGTATATTTTATACTAAAATAGGCGCCAAAAAGAGTTTCTTATTTTAAGAGGAAAATCCTCTAAATAGTAATATTGATAAGAATATATACTGATTNGAATATAAAAAGCCTCTATGGAAAAACATATATATCTCACTATCGAAAAAGACTATATTCTTAAATAAAGAATATATTCTTAATTTAAGAAGAATATCATCTAAAATCTTTAAGAAGATTTTTTAAGTATAAAATCTTCTACTTACAATTCTTAAATAAAGAATATATTCTTAATTTAAGAAGAATATCATCTAAAATCTTTAAGAAGATTTTTTAAGTATAAAATCTTCTACTTACAAGAATATAATTTTTTCTGTGAAGTGATTGAATATCAGGTTTTGTTTTTTTTTTCCACAAAATGTTCCGGTTTTCTAAGTTCAACCAAATTAAGTCTTTTATTTAATATTCGATAGATGTGTTAAGTATTGCGAGACAAACTCCAAGCGCCTCGGTGGCCCAACAGGGAAGGCGACGGCCCGGAAAGTCGGAGATTCCAGGTTCGACTCCCAGGCTGAGTTTTTTTCGCAATATTTTAAAATTATTTAGAAGGATATTCGGGGTCCTTCATATATATACGTGTGATGCAAATCCAGCATCCTATATGGAGGAAAAAAAAAATTATTTCGACGTATATATGTGTATACATATATATATTTTCAAGCACATTCTCCGCATAAGATCCTGCAAACGGCTCCTACAACCGAATTTATTTCACTCATTTGTTTAAGTCTTTTATTTTCAATTTTTTTGCAATCATTTAGACTTCGCGCTGTCAAGTGCAGATATACGAGAACGAGAAAGCAGAAGAGGCTGTCGGAGATGTGATTGAAAGTTTTGATTGCTTGCGGAAAATATAGAACCGATTCTCTGTTAAAAGGAATTCAGCGTAAAAAAAAAAAAATCCAAAGAAAGAAAATCAGACGTCGTTGTCTCGCGAGGCAAGAGAACGATGCGCGATTCTTTCGCAGTTAATCACGTTTAAACGAGCTAAATGCGCAAACACGTTCGTGCGGAATGCGCGCCAACAATAGCCACGTCTGCTGTCTGAAATGTTAAGCAAAATTTAACCACCTCATTTTTTGTCGCGTGACTCGCTTTTATTAGAGAGAGAGAGAGAGAGAGAAACTCACCTCCAACATTTCGCGAAAACCCAAAAAACTTCTCAAATGCTACGAAATTAATAAAGTTTTTTTACAAAAACAAAAATTCAAATTTTCACTTAGCGTTGTTATTTTTATATTATTTTGGAAAGTGTAAGATGAAAACCTTTTTTTCAATAATTTTTCATCGCCAACTCGCAAAACAAGGTTCCCTGTTCCTTGGATTACAAAGGGTTCTATTTCCGAGCGCAATCGATCGATGCGGCTCATTGCACGTGCAATTTCTGGGCAATCTTGCCGCAATTTACAGGGAGTTTCAGTTACATATATATAAGCGAACCCATTCAGACGATATAACACAATATGCAAGTTCGTTTGTGCGGAAGTTTAACGAGTTTTCATGTAAACATCGCACACTTCGCTGTAAAATACTCGCCCGCTGTAAAATATTGGAACGCGCTATATATATTTAATGTAAATTTTTTTCCACGAAAAGGAGAAAAATGCGTATTATCATATTTTTAAATTCGCGGAAAAGACTATTTGTAGGATTAGTCAACGGTCTGCGTGAGAGACAATGTGTACTCTCTCAAAAAGCTCTCTTCGTGCGAAATTTTCCGAAGCTTAGATTGCCAACCCTACCAGTTGTTGAAGTCGCTTTGAAGTTGGGCGCGAGAATTATTCAACAGGATGCAATCCTGATGTACCAGAGCTGGTACACTATCTCTCTCTCCCCCACCTATCTTTCAGGTTTAATCATTTCCCCAGTGTGTGCACATCCGATGCAGAAGGCCTGACCTGCGCATCCTCCCGCGCACCGGAAGAGTGAAATTAGTTCCTCTTTATTGCGCCTAGGTGAGAGGTAATGTCGTTTACTTCGTCTCGACGTTACTCGCCCCCCCCCCTCCCCCGACATTAATCCGAGTAGAAAGTAACTTCGTACCTCATTGCGTCGCACTTGTAAATAGCGACAAGAAGTTGTCCGGACATGGCCGAGGCTTTATAACTCGAATATTATTACCTGAGAATGCTCTCTTTTCGCAAGTAAGTTTACGTAAATATTTCTCGGAGAAAACATGTGACTATAATATAAAGAATATAATATATTAGGTCTAACGGAAAGTTCTGTCCGTTTTTGGAATAAAACAAAATACAAATTTTTCTGAATTTTTCAAAAATCGGATATACAAATTGCCCTCACGCTGGCAAGAAATCATTAATAATAATGGCAATATTATATTATTTAGTCAAGTTTATTGACGGTAAGAAAAATTTGTATTTTGTTTTATTCCAAAAACGGACAGAACTTTCCGGTAGATCTAATATATTTTTACTCCAAAAGTAAATTGTTGCTTAATAGGTACGTAATTCGTAAAGAAAACAATTTCATTTGCCCCGTACATTGCACGTGCTCTGTATAGTTTTTTTTTTTTTTTATATAATTCGCGATAAATTTATATGTATATATCAGAAATAACAAATTATTTTAAAAAATATTTCTGAAAGAGACTCGAAGACTTTTTAAGTCTCAAAGACACATATTCAGAGACTTGCTCCCGCTCTCCGATGTCCATAATTCAGAAGAGGAACTCTTCGCGCGGATATGCAGCGGCAAATGGGACGGACTTTGCGTGCCGCAATTGCAGCCTCGCCCGGGAAAATTATTAAAGCCGGAAGATAAGACGGCGCTATGTAGCGGGGCGTAGTTGAATAATTCAAGCGACTCGAAAACGCTAATTTCACCGGCAGAAGAGAGAGAGAGAGAGAGAGAGAGAGAGAGAGAGAGAAAACGAGAGAAGAGAGAGAATGTGCTCCGCTTAACCTATCTCGGAGCACCTCATTTCGTCTGACGACGGAGGAGCCTCTTTTTTTTATTGGATTTCGGACATTGAGTTAAGCATTTTTTTTAGAATAACACTGCGGCCGGATTCCGCTGCGGCATTAGCGGCTTACAGCCAGAGTTGATTCGGAAAATGACTTTAAAAGACTGACGACATGCAATTTTTATTTCGCAACGAAACAATAATTGCAAGTTGGTTTCCTATAAAACGTACGTTGGAAAACCATAATTTGCAATATGATAACAATATAAAAACGCGAAGTACCTTCACGTGTGTGTGTGTGTGCAGATTTCTTCTTTTACACACATCCACCTACAAGATTTTCTTTTTTATTAAACTCAGTTCGGAAAGTATATAGTCAACGGATTACTTTTGCCCGTGGCGTGGAAAAATTCCGGTTGGTCTTGAATGCAACATTTCAGCTGGGGGATGAGAAAATGTAAAACTGCAATCGGAGGTTGTAAGTTGCGGTGACACGAGAAAGCTTTTTCGAATCAGGAGGAATATCGTTCTCTGTACAAACTGTCATGTTGTAGCGAGTTACTCATCTCTAATCCATATATGTATATATATATATGTATATATAACACGTATCCATATATGTATATATAGACGTATCCGTATATAAATGTGTGAATATAAATTATACATAGATATCATATATATATATATTCGTCGCACTGAGAGTACGTATTCATATGTGCGCTCTTATTGATCCTAATCCTAGTGACAAGTTCAGTTCAAAATCAATACACCGAAAAAATTATATTCTTGTAAGTAGATTTTATACTTAAAAAATCTTCTTAAAAATTTTAAATGATATTCTTCTGAAATTAAGAATATATTCTTTATTTAAGAATATATTCTTTTTCGATAGTGAGATATATATATGTTTTTCTATAGAGGCTTTTTATATTCTAATCAGTATATATTCTTATCAATATTACTATTTAGAGGATTTTCGTCTTAAAATAAGAAACTTTTTTTGCCGCCTATTTTAGTATAAAATATACTTAAAATAAGTGAGATATCCTCAAAATAAGAATACAATTTTTTCGGTGAATATACTCGAAAGGTACACTAATTAATTATATTTATAAAATATGGCGCCGATTCAAACGCGAACGAAATGTCAAAATAAAAAATTGCAACATTAGATAAATGTTTTAATGATAAAGATGAAAAAGAAAAAAATACATTTCGAATTTTATTACACCAAAAAAATTATATTCTCGTAAGTAGAAGATTTTATACTTAAAAAATCTTCTTAAAGATTTTAGATGATAATTCTTCTGAAATTAAGAATATATTCTTTATTTAAGAATATATTCTTTATTTAAGAATATATTCTTTATTTAAGAATAGAGTCTTGTTCGATAGTGAGATATATATGTTTTTCTATAGAGGCTTTTTATATTCTAATGAGTATATATTCTTATCAATATTACTATTTAGAGGATTTTCCTCTTAAAATAAGAAACTCTTCTTGGCGCCTATTTTAGTATAAAATGTACTTAAAGTAAGTGGGATATTCTCAAAACAAGAATACAATTTTTTCGGTGTATTTTTTCAACGAATCATGCCGAATTTACGAAACTTGTGCAATTTTAAGAGTCACCACAAGTTCTTCCGACTTTTTAAATCAATTTTTGAGAGATTTTATGCGCATACACTATATAAAAGAACATCGGTAAATTTTTTTTTATTTTTCTATTACATCTAATCGTAAAAATGCAGGACAGCTCGCGTGTACAGCTTATTTTTTGTGAGACTTTAAACTGTGAGATATGTCACGCAAAAAAAAAACTACAGTTTTAACTTTTATGTGTGTAACGCTCTGGAATATTCTAGAAAAATAACGATGTAATTCTGAGCATTATGAGATTGTGCGAAAAAATTATACCGGTTGACAGCGAGATGTCACAAGTTGCGTTAAAAGTATAGTATCTATTTACAAAAAGAATATAAAATATGTATACACACAAAATGTTTGCAAAATTAGGATTATTGTGCGAACTTTTATTTTACATCTAAAACTGTTTTAAATCGCAGTACGCTAGATAACGCACGACAATGCAAAATAGCAAAACTTTATCTTTATCCTTCTCTTGTAGAATATCTCAGCAACAATAAAAATTACTCAAACAAGTACGAACTAAAAAATTAGAAGAAATCTTGCCAAAATCTGAAGTTGCGGATCCTATAGAATGGTTTCATTGGCTGAATTCATATCGCGGAACGGAGAACGCGGAAAGCATGGCCCATTGTTTCTCGTTTGAACGTCGCTCTTGCGAACGAGCCAACCGAAATCTTATTGATCTGCGAATCAGACAGCGTGTTACTGATTTATGATCGGTTTGGTGGGAAAAAAAACGTAAAAGCGGTATATCGTACCGATACCTCCGCTCTGTTTTCGTTGCGTACGCGTATCAATAACCGCTTTTTTCACTTCTAACTTGCTTTTTTTTTTTTTTTTTTTTTAACAGATTAAAAACTCCGTGACGAAAATGCGGCGATAAAAAATCCTTTCAAAAAACTTTCAAAGCTTAAAATCTAGCGTAAAAAAGCAGAACAATGTCGGAAATAATAAAACGTGTTTCATCGCAAAATATTCGCGCGAAAAGAAATTGTTAACTCTATTTCTTTTCAACGGAAAATAATTTTTTCTATAAATACACATACCATTTTCATATTATAAAATAATTATAAAAAATAAGTTATTTCCTGTGAGAGATATTTTTAAAAATGTCAACAAATAAAAGAGTGAAAAATTAATTAAAAATTATTTTGTTTTCTCTCTCGCGCGCGCTTATGGAGCTTATAGCATTTTTTTTTTTTTTTTTTAATAACAAGAATTTATTCACGTGCCATGATTGCGCCCCGTCTCGATTGTTCGCGATATCTATTTTGCAATTTTCGTTATACGGTCGTGCGTTTTGCTGTAAGTAGCGCGAAACGCGAAGGCTGCGGAAATGCAGATGCAGAAGACGAAATTCCGATTCCATCAAATAAAGGAAGACGATACCGTGCATCAGGTAAGCTACTTCGCGAGACCTTGCGGGCATAATCTGCTTCGAGTTTTGCCACACACGCATCCGTGATACGCGACACGTAACCAACGCGCGCGCGAGTTGAACTTCCGGCAAATGGGATTCTTCTTTTGCCGTCGCGAAGCCGTCGTCATAAAGTTCCGATAGCTCTTTCCATCTTTACGATCCTTTCTCTTATCTTGTATGTGTGACCTCTTTTCTTTGGCGAACACAAAGAACGCGGCCAACTGCGCAACACCGAACAAAGAGAATTAACGCCAGAATTTAGAAGCTTTTGCACAATGACAGATATTAAAATTTTCTTGCACCAACTTATATAATCGTTTGAATCTCCATGATATTCGTGTTTTTTTTTTTTTTTTTTTGAGTTGCGCGCGCAAATATTACAAAAAGTAGAGTTTGTTTTTAATCCAAAGCGCGTGCATGTACGTAATGTATTTTACTTAACAAGAGAAAATACGTCAAATTGCGGCACACACACAGACACGCGCGCGCGCGCGCACGCGCACACGCACCAGATGTATGAGATAAATAATCGCGACGAAGAAAACTCGCGGGCAAACAAACAGTTGGTTTGTACCGATTAATAATAGAGAGAATTATTTATTAATTCACGGAAAATACACACATATATACTTCCGATATCAACAACAATAGCGGCGCGCGGCGGCGCGTATTTGCACGCGATAAAACGTCTAAGCGTGTCCATCACTCGAAGCACCTCCGACAGCTCAGGCAGGCTTGACGAGCGACGGTATATAAAATTCGCTTCCGATACCCCCTGTACCGATGCGCTTTTATCTCTCCCTCGTGAGCTACTTCAACGAAAAAAGCCCGGAAAAAAAGAAGAAAAACCCGAGGAAACACACGGCCGTCTCTTTTGTTCCGCGAGCGAACTTTTCCGCGACACGTATATATGCGCTTTGTCTTTCTTCTTTTTTTTTTCTTTTTTTTTTTTTGTTTTCTACGTCATTGACACCAAAAGTTTGCTCGCGGTTAACGAGCAGTAATCCGCTAGAACGAGAACTTTCCGTAATCGGCAAACACATTTATTTTGCGCGGTTTTATATATCTCGTTTCGATCGCTCTATATATATATATATGTTTATCTCTCTTTATCTGTTTCATGTTCTTATTTCGTTAAATGTAACAACAAATATAACAACAAAACATGAAAAATAAAAAAATACTGTTTAAAAAGTATTGAATTTTAATGCGTTCACCGAAAAAATTATATTCTCGTAAGTAGATTTTATACTTAAAAAATCTTCTTAAAGATTTTAGATGATATTCTTCTGAAATTAAGAATATATTCTTAATTTAAGAATATAGTCTTTTTCGATAGTGAGATATATATATGTTTTT
>NW_018020657.1:419501-421788 GCF_002006095.1 Pseudomyrmex gracilis
ATATTATATATACATATATAATATATATATATTATATATATATTATATATATATTTATTATATATTATATATTATAGAAAGCATCTAAATACGTTGCTTTTGTTCTAGCAACGACATATATGTACATGTACATGTAAAGGGCAGGGCACCGATAGTCAAGATTTCTTTTGCGCAGATCGACGGTTGCACAGGTTCCGTTTGCCGTAGGCAAACGACTACGCGCAATCGGAATCTGCGCAAAAATTTTCTGTGCAAACGGAACCTGCGTGTGCAACCGTCGATCTGCGCAAAAGAAATCTTGGTTATCGGGATCCTCCTACCCATTTAAAGCTGTCGTAAATCAAGAAACGTGTAATTGATTTAAAGAACAACTACAGCGCTGTCTCGTAATTGTAATTCGCTCTTGTGCAAACATAGTGTTCGAACTCTATTTCGGATTCGGAGTCGTAAATATGGTGTCACATATTTCTCCAAGCGAGAATGTACGATATTTAACGTCTAATTTCGGTTGTCAGTACTGCCAAAGCCCGGTTCCGATGCGTGAAAAAGAAATTTCTGCCCATACTACTCGCGCGTTGCGTATCGATTCGATATCACGTTTTATATACTCTCACAATCTTTTCCATTTCGATATTCCTAGAAAATTATATTGCATTTTTACAAGTAGCGCCTAAAATAAACTGCATGGAAAATGCACACTAAATAAAGTTTAATTTATTTGCATCCCTAAATGTTCTTTTCGTTTTTAGCGGCATAAAATTCGGGGAGAAACCGATATTTTTTTTTCTTATACAAGTTACATCAGGTAAGAAATAAATAATTTTACATTAATGTAACTATTCATTATTTGTCCGGAAGTTATTTAGTTGATATTTTTGCTTCTTTTTTTTTTTACTTTCCATTTCTACTCCACGTACAAGTCTCCCTCTCTTTTCCTATGTACCGCTAAAATAAACTCGATACGGGAACTCTTTCGCAATTCAAAGGCATCTCCTTTTTCACGCCAATTTTCGCGGAGCACACGATCGCGTTGTCAAGTTCTGTCGAATTTGTCACGTCCGCAGCCAACTTTTGCATCGGCCAGCACCGCGCCGCGATGCGCGCAGTGACTCACGTCAACTGTGATTCAATGCCTACGCGTATATCTGCGAAAATTAAGTCGCCCACGTGGAAACGCGCGGCGGAACCTGTCGAAATCGCGGCCAGATTTATTTCAACGCATCCCTTCGTCGCCGTCAATCGTCTCGTATCGTCGTTATCGCGCATGATCAATGAACGAACACCATGTATGTGTATAAATGAAAGCGAGCAATTTATATTACATTTTGCATAAAATAATATTTCTCAAGTATTTATAGAAAAAAACATCTTATTTTTACAATAAGTTTATTAATATTACGATTAAAATAGACGGAGTTGAGCGTATAAATAAATTGAGGATTTAGATTATTAATGAAAAATATTTGTGCCAACGCGTGCTACGTATTCGGTTGCACTTGCACGTGTGATTTTGCCACATGTGCGATGAGAGAAAAAATACTGTTTTAATCTAACGATTTGTGAAAAAAAAAATACGTACACAAAATTTGATTTATTTTGACATACGTGTAGCAACGAGTTTAATTTTCAAAGACCTCTCAGCAAATATGCGTTTCAAGTTAAAATGCAAACGCGTTTCGAACAAACGTTAATTACATATATATCAATTTCCTGTCTGGGGGTTGACGTTTGTGCTTGAGTTGAAGCTACAGAATGCGATTTATCACTGAAAACGATATCGCCATAAATGATACGTGGCCCGCGTTATTTCGGTTAACGGGCTCGCGAATTAGCAGCCGCCGTATTAATTACTACAATTTCGGGTCCTCTCCCGCGGCGGTATTGCTAACGTAACACGTTACGTCAATATCGTGTGCTCTATCTGTGTCGCCTGTCACAATAAACTAGCCGAGAAATCACATAGGACGTAAATAATCAATAAACTTCTATCTAAATGTTTTGTAGCATTAATAGACCTTTCGCATTCGGAGAGGATATTTCGAGAAAATTAATTAAACCAACACAAACAATCAGAAATTTCCGTCCACTGATTCAAGAAGCTGAACAGTGAGATATTTTTATATTAAGATATTTTAAGAGTACAATTTAAACGTGTAGAGAGACGCACGTTTAAGTCCAAAATGTTGTCTCTGCACCGAAAAAATTATATTCTTATAAGTAGAAGATTTTATACTTAAAAAATCTTCTTAAAGATTTTAGATGATATTCTTCTGAAATTAAGAATATA
>NW_018020657.1:422603-424580 GCF_002006095.1 Pseudomyrmex gracilis
CAAAATTATATAAATGTTTTAATGATAAAGACAAAAAAGAAAAGAATACATTTCGAATTTTATTACACCGAAAAAATTATATTCTCGTAAGTAGAAGATTTTATACTTAAAAAATCTTCTTAAAGATTTTAGATGATATTCTTCTGAAATTAAGAATATATTCTTAATTTAAGAATACATTCTTTTTCGATAGTGAGATATATATGTTTTTCTATGGAGGCTTTTTATATTCTAATCAGTATATATTCTTATCAATATTGCTATTTAGAGAATTTTTCTCTTAAAAGAAGAAACTCTTCTTGGCACCTATTTTAGTATAAAACATACTTAAAGTAAGTGGGATATCCTCAAAACAAGTATACCATTTTTTCGGTGTGTAGTCTTTAAATCGAAAAACGAAAGTTTTTGATCTTTTATTGAGAAAGACAAAACTCGCGCGTGGATTTTAAATATGTTGTTTTTATTCGGCAATCTAAACTTTTGACAAACTTTTCACGATGAACTTTCGGATGCTACTTCTGCATCTCTTGTACTTCCGGACCGGAAAATTCCAATAGCTCTTTAGACTGGTTACTAAACTGCTAAATAAACTGCAGTCCTATTATCCCGCAGCTACCTAATTACAAACGGTATGTAACTTGAAAACGTCAATGCACCGCGTCTAGTCGCGTCGCGCGTATATAGAGTAACATTCCAAAGCTCTGATTTGCGGTCAACTGTCAGATGATAGCTACGACCGTGTTGCATTAATCACGATGTTGAGGTGATGCCAAGCACACGGAAGACAAGCAAGAAGACTCCGTAAACAAGAGAATTTAGAGAGCAAATATAAACCGCTCAACACGGCAACTCCATCAATTGACTCGAGAATTACTTGTTTACTTATTATAGATATTATTATATACTTCTGTTTTTTATGAAACACAAAATTAAAGTTTATGATACGAAATAGATGTTGCTAATTAGAGACGTCAAAGTGTACACGTTTTAAAACCCATCACCTATTTGCGATATTTTTATCCACTGCACGGATATGCATTTATAAATATATGTATATATATATACAGGGTGTCCGACAATTACTTTAACATCTCTCGTAGGCAGATAGAAGGAGTAAAACTGAGTCGAAAAGTCCTGAACCATTTTTTTCTATTATTTATAATAAAGGAGTAATTATTGAGTAAATTAGGCCAATCAGCGCCGATCTTTAGCCGAACGGTCGGCGCTGATTGGCTTGATTTATTCAATAATTACTACTTTATTATACGTAATAGAAAAAAATGGTTCAGGACTTTTCGACTCAGTTTTACTACTTCTACCCGCCTACGAGAGATGTTAAAGTAATTGTCGGACACCCTGTATATATATGTGTGTATACATATATATATAATATTATTACGTAAGATCTCTAGTTAAAATGTAGATAACTGAATGTCTCCGTATATATTTCACGCTACCAATCGCCAACGCAATTTTGAAGCTATCGCCTATTCGTTGGCATCGTTATGAGGCGAATGTACGATCACACTCTGTACGCCTCGATGATATGATCGTGTTATAATCGGAATTTATGTTATATACGCGACGTTTTAGAGCGGACACTTACGAGATACAAATGAATTTGTGTTTATTGTTGTCATCGTATCTCGCGACGATAAAAGCTTTAGCAACAAGAATTGAGAATTTCTCTTGCTTCGAGATAAACTTTCTCTTAAAAACGCTTTTCTCTCCACTTTATCAGAAAACAATCGGACAAAGATTTACTTCGTTCATTTCTTTTTACTATTGTTTTATCGCAATCTTTCTGTTTCCAGCTTTCTTCCAACTATTTTGCCGACTCATCAATGCAACATGTTGACAAGAGTGTGACAATAAATTTCTTGTTTATTATATAAAACAGATTTGATATCGGAGTAACTATATAAATTAAAATATCAAAAGAAAATTATTCTCGCTCGTAATATAAAAATAAGTACT
>NW_018020657.1:425130-426625 GCF_002006095.1 Pseudomyrmex gracilis
TATATATATATATTTTTCCTAACACCCATTTATGCTCGTTTATGACCTTACTTGAATTTAGTACTTATATTTATATAAATTAAATTACACAAATGTGTTAAATGAATGTATACATTCGTACACGCGGTGTTTTTTTTCCGCGCTTCATCGACAAATTTCCGCATCTTAATTTCGACTGATACGCAGAAGCAAATTTTTGCCGCGAATATAGAGATTTCATTAAATCTCTTTCTTTTCTTAACTTTTTAATTCTACAAAGTTGAATTTAAAATTTCTCATCCATCCGCTCTACCAAGTTTTGATGGCTTTGCTAACGAAGGCAAACGCGAGGGGAAAGGAACGCGTTATTCGAAGAGAGCAAAACGCACACGCGCCGCTGCGGATTATTCGTCGCGATGATGTACCTTCGAGAGGTAGAAGAGAAGAAATATGCTAATGAAGAGAGAAGAACATCGTCGAACAATATCTATTTCTGAAACAAGTGCGGGACATGACGCGAGAGCAAAGCGAGCGAGCGAGCGCTTGTGTTCGGTTCGAGGAAGCGACTTCATCGAACGCTTTTAGGTCGCGCCGACATTCTCTTCGAAAACTTCTTCTTCTCCGTCTCTCGCTTTGACATCGCAAATAAAATCAAATCCCGCCCCTCAGAGAATACACCCAAAACACCAATTACGACGAGAGAATGGAGAGGAAAAGTTATATAACCATGCACTCAAACGTAATTGCTATAAAAACTCGCCTGGCAAAAATGTTCGGTTATCACGAACAAAGTGCGCGGCGGTTCGTTTGCGAGCGTCGCGATGAAAATACGTCGGGAACTCGTTCCCATCGTTTTGTTCGTGATTGTTCAATAAAGATCTAATTAGCCGATTGCCCAGCGCAGAAAATACTTTCCGCGACATTATAACCGCTCGAACTACATCGTGCATACGCGATTATTCGAGATTAACGTGAGACAAGTGAATTCAGTTGAGTTGAACACGAGAGTCGGTATCGAAGTAATTGCAATATTTTTGTAGCTAGAAATGAGCAAAAAAGTGAATAAATAATGTTAGATGAGACGTTGAGATAATTAATTTCCGCGTCCGTATATTGTTTTACACATTGCACAAATATTTCAAATAGAAATAAAAAATCAGATACAAACATTAACTTTCAAGAGATTGTAGAAAACTTTTAGGATTCTAAAAAAAATTTTACTTTTTATCTTAATTTTATAATATATAAACACCTTAAATAAATTTAATTAACAGAACTGTTTAAATATATACACCGAAAAAATTGTATTCTTATTTTGAGGATATCCCACTTACTTTAAGTATATTTTATACTCTAAAGTAGGCGCCAAGAAGAGTTTCTTATTTTAAGAGGAAAATCCTCTAAATAGTAATATTGATAAGAATATATACTGATTAGAATATAAAAAGCCTCTATAGAAAAACATATATATCTCACTATCGAAAAAGAATATATTCTTAATTTCAGAAGACTTATC
>NW_018020657.1:426935-429675 GCF_002006095.1 Pseudomyrmex gracilis
ACTAAAATAGGCGCCAAGAAGAGTTTCTTATTTTAAGAGAAAAATCCTCTAAATAGTAACAAGAAATATATAAGGCTTTACGAGCCATTCGCAAGATGTTTGAACGGAAACTGTGCGTTATGTTTCTTATTTTAAGAGGAAAATCCTCTAAATTGTAATATTGATAAGAATATATACTGATTAGAATATAAAAAGCCTCTATAGAAAAACATATATATCTCACTATCGAAAAAGACTAAATAAAGAATATATTCTTTATTAATTTCAGAAGAATATCATCTAAAATCTTTAAGAAGAATTTTTAAGTATAAAATCTTCTACTTACGAGAATAATAATTTTTTTGGTGTACAGCCAGAGATTCTTTTTTAATATTTCATTTTGACGTATTTTGATATTATTTCCAATTACCTTAAATTATACGTTATCAAATAGCAAAGTTCATTCAAAAGTGAAGTTCAAACAGAACTACCTACGCCTGAGAATTCTATTCGATCGGCTCCGTTCTTCTACGTTTTGCTCGTTCACCAGAGTTATAAAGCCACCACTTTCTTCGTGTAAACATCAAGTAAACGTGCGGACAGAGCAGGCCAAAGAAAGAGACGAAGTAAAGAGAACCGAAAGAGTTATGGATCGTTAACAGACTTTAGCGATTCGCGAACGTTTTCGGCCACGTGCGCGCGATATGACGTAAAATTATATCTGGCAGTATATTTTATTATTTTATTATTGCTAGTACATTTTAAATCTTTACACTATGTATTTTGTCAAAGTTTCTCAAAAAACATTGATAGTTACAGAACAATAATATAAGTTTAAAGAAAAACAAAATGTGTTTTAAAAATATTACACATAAATTTCACTCAGAAAAAACTAATAGTTGTCGCTCATTTGTTAAATTATCGTTATTAGATTTTCCGGTTAAAAGAAGATAAATTACAGCGAAACGAAATAAATCTAAAATTGCGTTTATGTGTTTAAAAAATCTTAAAAAAAATTCTTAAGACATTTTCGCAACGTTTTATAGTATCGCATATTTTTTTATGATCTTTATATTTCAAGTTAACAGCCCTTCTCTATTAGATACAAAGTGGTAGCGAGAAAAAAACGTGGAAGATATTTTAGACATATCTCAAATCATTTTATCTTTTATATTCTCACCTTCGGCCTCGCGATTAAATTAAAAAAAAAAAAAAAAAAAAATTAATTTAAAATAATTGATTTCAAGTACAACGCAGTTTAGATTTTTTCTTTCAAACCACGAAAATGCAATTCAGTCGGAACTACGATGTGAAGTGTAAACCTTTTTAGACGCGAGGGGAAATAGCGTCTTTCGTGGCAGTTCGTCATTCTTGTCAAAAAAAAAAAAAAAAAAACTCGCGAGCGGAATATTTCAAAGATGCGCGCTGTTGAGTCGCGGCGCGACATTTTCGCGCGAGAGCACGTTCCACAGCCGGTGTATCGTATCGGCATGAACGACGGCATCTATCTCACGAAGCAATGAAATTTACAACGTCGATCTTTTCTCGCGCGCGAAGATGTCACCTCAACTCCGTATATACGTGTGGAAACTTAGAGGAGCGAGACGCGCGATGAATTACAAAAATGTGATGCAAGACGAATACGTTGTGCAAAATATATATATATGTATATGTACACCGTATGTAAAAATTGAATGTAGAGATTTCATTGAGAAATGTAGATTTATATTCAGCTGTGTATATCGCGCGGACTTTACATACGTTTTGCACATATCGTGTAAGACCGGAAATTAATATCTCGCGGAAAATTATATAATTCTCCTCCGCCAAACATATTCCTAAATATTGCACCGCGCGTTTGCTGCTCGTTTCGCGAGCTCTATAGCGATTTAACAGTGGACATTAATTGCGACGGCATCAGCCGGAAATTGAAATGCGGCTTGTTTCATCGACGCGATGGGAATCATTTATAATTGCGCTGCGTCGTATTTATTTATGGGCCGTGTGTCGCGGATACAAACATATATATATATAGTTCATACTTTTCGTACGCCACTAGCGCGAGCCGCCTTCCTCGAAATGGAAAATTAACAACGTCAATTATTTAACGTAACGACGTTACTTCTGCATTAATGTTACGTGACACATTTTCGTATAACCTTGATAGCGCAATTTGCATCATCTCTCTTGGTATATATTACCATCGTTATTGCAAACTACCTCAAAAAAAAAAAAAACAAAAAAAAAAAAAAACATCACCGTCGTGAAAAATAAATTCCAATTCTGTTTGTTGTATATTGTCGCGCTGTTAAAATATCAAGCTTTTTTTTTCGTATTCAATTTGTAGCGTAAATTTTGACGCGGAAAAAAGTTCTGTATTTCAATTAATCTCACTTGGACTTCTTCTTCTTCTTGTCGGAGTCTTATTCCTTTTGCACTTTCCGCGCAAATTGAAAGACGTTTTCGACAAGTTCGAAAGTGCGGCGCTAATCGATTAATGAAAATCGCCAGACGGACTACCGAGGAAATTAATTAGCCGACGCGAGAGGCGACAACGCCGACGTCATCGGCGATAGAATCGACAACCGAATCTTCGTTAGCGCCATTGTGTGATCCGCTATGTGGGTTAATCACTTCGCGGGACTTGCTGTAGCAACGCGCGCCTTTCGACGTTGTCTATCGCCAACGGCGAATTTCAGTCGCCACTAGTTGCTGACAAAATCCAATTCACGATTCGTCTGTCACGTCGTGCGCAGCGCCG
>NW_018020657.1:430779-445785 GCF_002006095.1 Pseudomyrmex gracilis
CGGCGCCATATTTTATAAATATAATTAATTAGTGTACCTTTCGAGTATATTCACCGAAAAAATTGTATTCTTGTTTTGAGGAGATATCCCACTTACTTTAAGTATATTTTATACTAAAATAGGTGCCAAGAAGAGTTTCTTATTTTAAGAGAAAAATCCTCTAAATAGTAACAAGAAATATATTAGGCCTTTCGAGCCATTCGCAAGATGTTTGAACGGAAACTGTGCGTTATGTTTCTTATTTTAAGAGGAAAATCCTCTAAATAGTAATATTGATAAAAATATATACTGATTAGAATATAAAAAGCCTCTATAGAAAAACATATATATCTCACTATCGAAAAAGACTAAATAAAGAATATATTCTTTATTAATTTCAGAAGAATATCATCTAAAATCTTTAAGAAGATTTTTTAAGTATAAAATCTACTTACGAGAATATAATTTTTTCAGTGTAGGGTAGAGTCGAAAAGAGAGATATGTATTGAGCGCGCAGAAATTAAAATAAAATTTTATAGTCAATACGTAAGATATAATTTACTGAATTTAATTTATTTACAAAATAAACGTTTCGAAACGTTTTCAATCACTGCGTTCGCAAAATACTATTGTGAATTTTAAAATTATATAGTAGCGCACACACACAATCGTAAGATTTTTCAATTATATACTTCCTAGAAGCAATTTCTTCACTCTCACCTACGCGCACTATAAAATCAAGTACATCCGTAGCCAAGCTTGCAATCAACCTTCTCGTTTGAGATTGTAACGATAAAGTACCCAGGTGCTACGTAACAGAATAAACACTCGGAAACAAGCTATGATAATTTTGCGGGTTTTTCAAACGAGTTTGGCGAAGTTCGCTGAAGGGGTGCTCCCCGAGAGATCGGACGCGGAAACCGGCCTCGCGGAGATCGGCCCACAGAAATCTTCACCGTGAGAGCGAACTTTCCCTTCGCCATGTGTTTTCTTTCTCGTTGCTCTCTTTCTCCACTCCGTTGGAAATTCATTATCGTGCACACAGCTCGGGTTCGACCAAGGGCGTGTCTAATGCCATCGTACATCGATCCGAGAAGAGAGAGCGAGAGATTGTTTTCCGCCGATTCTTACGTAATGCCGCTCCACCCTATCCCGGACGAGAGCGGGCGCACGACCGATTTGCATGCTCGCACAACATCGACTGATTGCCGATTCTCCGCGAAAACGGTTGGAAATTACGAGATCTTACATGAGTCAGCAAAGATTTATCGAAAAAAAAAAAAGAAGAATGCTATAGAGAAAGCTTTCTTCGTAAACAAACTATATACCGAAAGTTCGTTCTAAGATCCTTCTAAAGGTCAAGAGAGAATGGGTGATGTTTGCAATAATGTATTTATATTACTAGGTATATAAATAAGATCAAAAGTTATTTTATTTAAGTTGAAGAAAAGGCAGCACGAGCAATAAACTAGGTGTCGATGTATCGTCTTTATTGATTTTTTTTCCAATTTATTAGTTAACATTTTAAATTGTAGTCCCTCCTTTTTTTTTATTCTATTATTGTAAATCATTTAACAGATTACACCGATGAAGATCTAAAAGACAGATCGAAACGTTTGTGATTTCATATTAATCAATAAAGACAATACATCGACACCTAATATATTGCTTGTACTGCTTTTTTTTTTTTCAACTTATCAATTTCGACGAGCAACATTCGTATGTTATTTTATTTCTTCTGATCGATCTCGCGTTACGCAAAATCGTAAGCGTAAGATCTGCGAAAGACATCATTTATTGCGTAAGTTTCTCATCAAATATTAACTTTGAAGATTAACGTGTCTGACTAGAGCTCGCGGACTTAAATAACTTTGACAAACAGTTTATTAAAGAAGATCTATATAGAAGTTGCTAAATTTCTTCTTCGTTGTTTTTCTCTCCATTCGCACGTACAACTCCTCGATATTTTCCAAGTTTTTGCAGTGTAGTATCGTGTCTTGTACACCGAAAAAATTATATTTTCGTAAGTAGAAGATTTTATACTTAAAAAATCTTTTTAAAGATTTTAAATTATATTCTTCTAAAATTAAAAATATATTCTTTATTTAAGAATAACTAGCACAACACAGGCGCGCGCTACGCGCACGCTATTGTTATTTTTATTTAACGTGTTGTCAGTGAACACAACCTGTCACCGCGATGACAGATAGTATATACGTCTTATAAACCATATAATACACATATGAGAAATGTCAGAAATAACGCATGAAAATCAAACTCAAAAAATAGTGTGAGAGAGAGAGAAGTGGAAAAACAACACGTGACTAAAGTCACGTAACAGGGAAAAGGGTAGAAAAGAGAATATTATATATATTATATGTAATATTCTATATCTATATATAATACACACACATACGCATATATGTATATATATATATATATATATATACCGTAATCACGTGACCAAAGTCAGTCCCACCGCCGCGGTCGCGCGGCCGAGGTCAGTAACTCCACCGCAGTCGCGCGACTGAGGTCATTGACCCCGCCGCAGTCGCGCGACCGAGGCCAGTGACCCCGCCCCCACCAAGGCCGCGCGCCCGCGGTCAGTGACATTACTCTGTAGTATGTACATAATACATATAATACAATATAAAGTATAATATTATAAATATATAATAAATTATATGTATAATATGTATTATTTAATGTTATATATAATATAAATTACAGACACGTTATTTTCTCGTGTTGTTTTTCTACTCTTTTCTGTCAGGTGACTTTAGTTACGTTTTTAATTTTCTCTACATNTACGACGAACTGTCTCAAAATCGCTTTTCATTATTTACTCTCTCGATCTTACCGATTCGATTCGACTCGATCGAAACCAAGCAACCAATCGGCAACGCGGAAAAGAGGCAACAATCAATCAGTATATATTCTTATCAATATTACTACTTAGAGGATTTTTCTCTTAAAATAAGAAACTCTTCTTGGCGCCTATTTTAGTATAAAATATACTTAAAGTAAGTGGGATATCCTCAAAATAAAGAATACAATTTTTTCGGTGAATATACTCGAAAGGTACACTAATTAATTATATTTATAAAATATGGCGCCGATTCAAACGCAAACAAAATGTCAAAATAAAAAATTGCAAACTTATATAAATGTTTTAATGATAAAGATGAAAAAGAAAAGAATACATTTCGAATTTTATTACACCAAAAAAATTATATTCTCGTAAGTAGAAAATTTTATACTTAAAAAATCTTAAAGATTTTAGAGATGATATTCTTCTGAAATTAAGAATATATTCTTAATTTAAGAATTATAGTCTTTTTCGATAGTGAGATACATATGTTTTTCCATAGAGGCTTTTTATATTCTAATCAGTATATATTCTTATCAATATTACTATTTAGAAAATTTTCCTCTTAAAATAAAAAACTCTTCTTGGCGCCTATTTTAGTATAAAATGTACTTAAAGTAAGTGGGATATCTCTCCTCAAAACAAGAATACAATTTTTTCGGTGTACATATATACCTATCTCTCATATATTTCTTCTTTATTAACCTAACCTAACCTAATTAATCTTTATCAATCATCGTGCTAACATGTGTCTCATCGATATTTCACACGCTGCGAAATATTATTTGATAAATTAATCTCAAGCCAAATTAATATGCGTGCGAGAATAAAAATACGATTTCCGACGAATTGGAATCGGAGTGCCTTCGCAACGCGTAATCCCCAAATCGGCGCGGAAAACCAATCAGCGCTAAAATCGCTCGATGAATGTAGGTCAATTTGGAAATAACGAAATTTCGCCGATGAGATCCATTGTTGTGTGGCGACTAACAACGCCAAGGATCACCGTCATACTTCCGTGTGCTCTGGTGTGATCTCGAAGCGCTTCGGCGTCGCGAACTTTCGTCGTCCCGTAATAGCGCCTCGAGCGAGAAGAACGCGCTTCGGAGGATTTCGTCGCTCTGTGTGTGTTCCGAGAATGGCTTGTCTAACTAATCCCGGGTATAAAATGCAAAAACAAAAAAAAAAAAAAAGAATGTATCGCAACAGAGAGAGCGACAAAACTTGACTTTAATCTTTTCTTTATCCCTTTATAGAGACTAAGAACATACTAAGACAACTTTTGATTCCGTCATCAAACTTTTGTTACCTCATGCTTGTTTCAAAATCGTCACGCACAATGTATACTCGATAAAAACGTAATGTCAAATAGTTCATAACAATAAAAAAAATATTTTCTTTCTCTCTAATTAGTTTTGTTTGCGTTAATTGCTTTTAAATGTTCTCATTTGACATCAGACATTTACGCGCGAAACAAACGTAATTTGCATTGTAAAAGAGAAAGAGAGAGAGAGAGAGAAGATCGTACATGCTGAAGCAAATTATTGAGCCGATGGCTTTTAAACGCGCCTTTCTCGTTCAAACGTAGCCGGGGTGTGTTTCGCAAGTAAATTCCAACGCGTTAGACAGAGACGATGTGTCTTAAAATATTTGAACGCGCTCGACGGCTGATTCGCGTCAAGGAGCAGGCCGCGCGGTATATACACGTATCCGTCGTAAGTATCGCGAATTAATCGACGGCAAATGAAGTGTATAAGACCGGCTGTGCGTCGGACCTGCTCCGTCTCTGTCATATCAACGTCACGTGTCTGAAATACTCCGTCTATATCCGTCACTGCCCGACATCAAGCGGCTCGCATCAAGTATAACAGCAGTCGCGCGCTAGTACACATCTCGCCCAGAACTGTCTCGATCTCTTTTCTTTCATTTTCTCCTTCTCTTTTCTTTCATTTTCTCCCACTCTCTATCTTTCTCTTCGGATTATAGTACTACAGAAACCAAAAGGCTTGGTAAGAATTTTCTCTGCGGTAAGAAAAAAATTGTTCAAGCTTCAGTTAATCTCAATTGGCATTTCTTGAAATTATACCTAAATAAATAAAAAAAAACTAATGAATGAAATAAATTCGGTTGTAGGAGCCGTTTGCAGGATGTTGTGCAGAGAATGTGCTTAAATATATATATGTGTATACACATATATACTTCGAACATATATATATATTTAAGCACATTCTCTGCACAACATCCTGCAAACGGCTCCTACAACCGAATTTATTTCATTCATTACACCGAAAAAATTATATTCTCGTAAGTAAAAGATTTTATACTTAAAAAATCTTCTTAAAGATTTTAGATGATATTCTTCTGAAACTAAAAATATATTTCTAAACTAATAAATATATATTCGGTCATAGGAGCCGTTCGCTAGGTGTTGTGCGGAAATTATACGTGTATATATATCCATATATACGTGTTCACATGTACATGCAAACGGCTCCTATGACCGAATATATATTTATTAGTTTAGAAACTTCAGAGCCTGAAAAGATTCTTTAATTGTAAAAATATATTCTTTATTTAAGAATATATTCTTAATTTAAGGATATAGTCTTTTTCGATAGTGAGATATATATGTTTTTTCTATAGAGGCTTTTTATATTCTAATCAGTATATATTCTTATCAATATTACTATTTAGAGGATTTTTCTCTTAAAATAAGAAACTCTTCTTGGCGCCTATTTTAGTNTATATTCTAATCAGTATATATTCTTATCAATATTACTATTTAGAGGATTTTTCTCTTAAAATAAGAAACTCTTCTTGGCGCCTATTTTAGTATAAAATATACTTAAAGTAAGTGGGATATCCTCAAAATAAGAATACAATTTTTTCGGTGTAGTTTATAGACTCATGAGCCTGAAGAATCTTCTTGTTATTATTGATTTAAAAAAAAAAATAAAAACAATATATATACATATATATAAATCTTTTTTGTACATGTATCTTACACATGTACCCATACAAATATCATGTAAGTTAGCGTCTTTTTATTTTTACTTAAACCTAACCAATGAAAAATTAAAATCTGCAACTCTGTGTCCGATTAAATTGTTGCACAAACTTAAGTATTTTGAAACACCGCACAATATTACACGACCGACTTCCGTGTGAGATCGTGAGATATATGAGAACGGCATGCCACATGCGGAGGATCTCGCTATCGGCTCGAGATGCACCAGAATTCCGTTATTAATTCTATACCGGAATCTCTATCTCCGTTGCTATAAATAACGAATTCTTCAAACCTCCGGTGGCACGACCCGGCGAAATAGACACGCTGTTTCCTATCCAGAAGTCAATAATAATTGACGAACGAAGGAAAGAAGAACAGATGTAAATAGAATAAGAATTAAATGTAAATAGAAAAACTTCTGAACTTTGTCCTCTTCTTTTAATGAGATTCGACTTAATCAAAAAAATTGTTTCTGTATCTTCATACAAGTCAGGCAAACAAATATGTATGCCGTATGTTAATGTACACCTTGTAAAAATTGCAGTAAAGATAAATTAGTACTTTCGACACCGTAAAATCTTAGTTAGGAGGGTATACGGGGTCCTTCATATATATGTGACGCAAATCCAGCATCCTATATGGCGGAAAAAAATTATTTCGAAGTATACATATATATATATTTAAGCACATTCACGCACAACATCCTGCGAACGGCTCTTCGTGTGTCCTTATATTCATATATTATTAGTTTAAAAGACTTATAGAGCCTGAGAGTAATCTCGATTTATCACTAACCATAAAAATCTGTCTGTGCAAAATCCCTATGCGAGTTTACATCTGCGCGGCGTAGATATCATCTCTGCGAGAAATTCCCGTAAACACGATATCTGTTTTATTCCGGTCACACAAATACCGCGTTCTGCTACGTGACTTTTAAACAGCTGAAGAGTCAAGAACGTCGCGAAATTTTATCGCTATGATGGCCGCGATTGCTCGAATCGATGCAGTCCTGGCGGATTTCTTACGTAACGGGATCTCCCTCTCGCAGACAGCAGGGGAGAAGGTCACGGAGTTCAATGGGATGTGTGTTTCAAGTGAATGGAGATTAAAGAGTGATGCCGGACCGTGATTCCCGGAGGAACCTTTTAAAGAAAGAGAGAAAGAGTATCGAAGACAATTCGTCACTCGAACTTTTTCCAAAGACATCGTTCACTCGACAGAAGACGGCGACAATCACCCGCGAGATTGACAATCGACTCGACAATCGACGGAATTAAACTCTAGGTAAAAAAAAAAAAGCATATTCACCAGATACATTTGCGTAACGATAATATTTTGCTCTGAGTAACAACAAATATCTCTTTTCTGCACCGAAAAAATTGTATTCTTGTTTTAAGGATATATCCCACTTAATTTAAGTATATTTTATTCTAAAATAAGCGCCAAGAAGAGTTTCCTATTTTAAGAGGAAAATCCTCTAAATAGTAATATTGATAAGAATATATACTGATTAGAATATATACTACTAAAATATATACTAATTAGATTTATATATATATATATATATATAATCAGTACGTAATCTATATATCTTTTGCATTAATAACGATAGGTTGTAAGATTTTTAAAATAATTTTATTTTTATTACATTTTAAAGTGTCTCATACATATTACCTATGTTTAATTTTTTATTTTTAACGATCATAATCTATATCTATATTTATATTCTTTTTAATTATTATTTTTATAATAAAATGTAAATTAATACAGTATAATAATAATTTTAGCACTTATATTATTTTCAATTCTTAAAAAAAAACATCTCACTATCGAAAAAGACTATATTCTTAAATAAAGAATATATTCTTAATTTCAGAAGAATATCATCTAAAATCTTTAAGACTTTTTAAGTATAAAATCTTCTCCTTACGAGAATATAATTTTTTCTGTGTAATAAAATTCGAAATTTATTCTTTTCTTTTTCATCTTTCATTAAAACATTTATATAATTTTGCAATTTTTTATTTTGACATTTTGTTCGCGTTTGAATCGGCGCCATATTTTATAAATATAATTAATTAGTGTACCTTTCGAGTATATTCACCGAAAAAATTATATTCTTATTTTGAGGATATTCCACTTACTTTAAGTATATTTTATACTAAAATAGGCGCCAAGAAGAGTTTCTTATTTTAAGACGAAAATCCTCTAAATAGTAATATTGATAAGAATATATACTGATTAGAATATAAAAAGTCTCTATAAAAAAACATATATATATCTCACTATCAAAAAAGACCATATTCTTAAATAAAGAATATATTCTTAATTTCAGAAGAATATCATCTAAGATCTTTAAGAAGATTTTTTAAGTATAAAATCTTCTACTTACGAGAATATAATTTTTTCGATGTGAGAGCGGAAGTTCTGATAATAGTGTTTTTTTTTTATTATACTGATGATTTATTGAATTTCTAAATAGAAAAAAACTAAACGTGCAAGATATTCCGAAATGAAAGTTTGAGCACCGGAAAATCTTGTGTTCGAAAGAATAATGGAACGAATGGAAATTAGATTGCAAAGCAAACAGCGTCTGAAACTCTCGTGGATGCGCACGATGCGATCGTAAAATCTGTCAGTGTAACATTGTGTAACGCCGAAAAAAAAAAAGCCAATTCGCAGCTCGGAAACTTTCATATCTATTCGTCAAATTTGGAGAAACTCGATATCCGATCGCTTGGCTCGTACTTCTCAAAAGAGTAACGCTATCGAAGATCTTTCGCAGAAGTGAAAGAAAATTAGATTTCTCGTCTGTTGAAAGCAAACGTTCCCGCAATTTAATTTGCGAAAAGGGAGCTTGCGCGAACGCGGCCCCATATTCAATCGCTAATAGATATTCGAGCTCGTGTTTGATTATCAAAGGTCCCCAAAATGACATTCCCAGCGCGGAAAAAGAAATCCTATAATAGAAATGTGAATATTCATATAAAGCGGTAAAGAATACTATCCTGTATTTTCAACTTTTTCTATTCTCAACTCTCATCTTCGAGATTTCTCACAAATCCCTGATCCTCTCATCTTCAGTTCTAAAACCTCGGAGAATCCTCAATCTCCTATATTTCAAATTCTCAACTTATATAGCTCTTAAAGCTTCAATCCATCTTTAGCTCACAATTTTTGCTACGTTCCTTCGCGAGGAGATCGCTCTGCCGCATACCTTCGAAACTCGCAATTTGTACCGCCACCGCAGATACCGCAAATAACAACACCGACATACATAAATTAAGAAGCTGCGCGCGGAAGAGAGAGAGAGAGAACGAGGGAAGGTAAAATGCGCGACTGTGTTGATGACTATGACCGAGACTTGAAAGGAGTGGAAGGAATATATAAATGTTGGCGAGTGTCGGTGTTGCATAATGTTCGACGAACAAGCGGCGCACAAACGTTCCCATTCGTTATTTCAATTGGTTGACGTCAATCCTGTCAGGAGCACGTGCAACTTCCGCGAACAACGCAACGGCAGCGTGATTTCGGAGCCGGATTTGCGTTCACGTGTTTTTTGGCCGCGTCGATGCGCAACAAAATCGCCGGAAAATTCCACGCGAGTGTCAATCGAAAGCGTTGGAGTTTCGGTTAAGCTCATTATCTTAGATACCCTGTTCTGGTGTGTGCTCGCGGCATTAATAAAGTTCCGGACACGCGAGAGAGAGAGAGAAAGAGAGAGAGAGTGCAACGGGGAATTGGTACCGCTGGGACACGAGAAACGGTACATGTTCCGACTCTGCGGTCGTGCGCGCGTATAGCAAATTATCTCCTTGCCGAATTGCAGCGCGCTGATATCATCGCGCGCATACCAAAACTATCGCGCCGCTCAGTCGACTTATTAACATCAATAAGACTAATTCATGCTCTCGTTTTCGAGACTTATGTTTGTTTTGTTTCTTTGTTTGTTTGTTTTTTTTTTTGTTTTTTTTTTTTTTGTTTTTTTTTCTCCAGAAACTCAATTCTCTATGATGCGAGTAATTTTTTAATTGATAGAAATAATTTACATACTACACCGAAAAAATTATATTCTTGTAAGTAGAAGATTTTATACTTAAAAAATCTTCTTAAAAATTTTAGATGATATTCTTCTGAAATTAAGAATATATTCTTTATTTAAGAATATATTCTTAAGAATATATTCTTTATTTTTAAGAATATATTCTTAATTTAGGAATATAGTCTTTTTCGATAGTGAGATATGTTTTTTTTTAATAATTAAAAATAATATAAGTGTTAAAATTATTATTATACTGTATTAGTTTACATTTCATTGTAAAAAAAAAATTAAAAAGAATATAAATATAGATACAGATTATGATCATTAAAAATCAAAAATTAAACATAGGTAATATGTATGAGACACTTCAAAATGTAACAAAAATAAAATTATTTAAAAAATCTTACAAAATATCGTTATTAATGCAAAAGATATATAGATTACGTACTGATTATATATATAAATCTAATTAGTATATATTCTATTAGTATATATTCTAATCAGTATATATTCTTATCAATATTACTATTTAGAGAATTTTCCCCTTAAAATAAGAAACTCTTCTTGGCGCCTATTTTAGTATAAAATATACTTAAAGTGGGATATATCCTCAAAACAAGAATACAATTTTTTCGGTGTAGTGAAAAATTTAATTTTTCAATCATTCGACATAAATTTTCGAATTGAATTTAAATCAATCGAATTATAATGCGTATCAATTTGCACTTCAACAAATATTTTAAATGTACATTTTGGCTTTTACTAAATCTTATTATTTCTCTTATATAGTTAATTTTTCAAGTTTATATTTAACGAAAGTTTGAAGTGAGTTTCTCTTTTCCTCTCATTGAGCATGTGATTTTCTAACAGAACCGCAACTAACCGCATTATAGAAGATCGTATAGACCGGTAGTACGGTCTTTAGGGAACGTCCAGAGTTGATCCTATCGCAACATCGTGTTGAATAGTATGGGTACGCTGTTCGGTGTTATCATCAACCAACATTTCTCAGTGCAAAGCGGCGATTATTTTCGGTCGCACGAGAGCGGGAAGAGAAGTACAGCCATTCCGCTAATGACTCGTGTGTATCCAACACAAGAATAAATGAGGAAAAAAAAAGATTGCCATAATTAGAGCGGACGACTATTACGCATTGTTATTGCATCTTTACACGTGTGTTACACAGTGTGTTCAAATAGCGCACGGAAAATTTCATGGCGTCGTTAAAGAGAGAGAGAATGTCGTTCCGTTTTTATCGGCGACTGTGTGCGGCATAAAATATTATCATTAAAATTGTTTGTGTTACATTTCTCCCGCTGTTTCGCGAGCTTGCGCTGTAAAAATATATGTGCGATTTCGAAAGAGTATATCGTTGCACTCTCTGCACAATCAAGTCACTCGACGAACATACATATAGTTGTATAGCGCTCGATTTGCTTACGACGCGCGTCTGAAGAGGAGCGAAACGGTGCAGCGTTGTTCCAAGTGTGACGCTGTCAGAACTCCGTTTTTCGAATCAGTTCACGCTCAATGAAACTCGCGACGACTACGATGACGAGTGTCGCAAAAAGCAAAGCGCGAATTTCTTTTTAAAAGTCATATCGACGCAGTTTCTAGTCACCTAGATTACCTTAGAAAATAAACGACCGCGATATATAGCTTCCGTTAGCATAGTCGTTTACTTTAGATAGCGTCTGCTAGCATAGTCGTTTACGGTAATGGATCGACCCACGCCCCGTTTTTAATCCATGATGAAGTTGGCCGGTGATCGATCAATTATCTTGGAGACGGAGAAGAAGAACGTTTAACTATCGAACGATTAAGAACCGCTCAACGTCACATCTTCGCGGTACACTGATCGTCAATTTGACGATCTCGTTTCGAGACAGCGTGCAAAATGACTTCAACACACTTTCACACAGTCTTCTTAGCTTTCAAATTTTGGATAACGAAAAAAATTGATACGTTTATTATTAAAATATTCACAAGAAACCAATTCCGTATTTAGAAAATAAAAAACATCTTCGTATTTTACGACAAATTACACACCGAAAAAATTGTATTCTTGTTTTGAGGATATATCCCACTTACTTTAAGTATATTTTATACTAAAATAGACGCCAAGAAGAGTTTCTTATTTTAAGAAGAAAATCCTCTAATAAAGGTGGCGCAAAACGCCAGATGAAACAAAGGCGAAAATACGTTTACAAAAAGAAAAAAAAAAATAAAATAAAATAAAAAAAATAAAAAGAAAAAAAATAGCAATATTTAAAGTTAAATTTCTTTCCAGCCAGAGATCGACAGTGGCGATTTCTTAATGTAATTTTGAAGTATATTACACCGAAAAAATTGTATTCTTGTTTTAAGGAGATATCCCACTTACTTTAAGTATATTTTATACTAAAATAGGCGCCAAGAAGAGTTTCCTATTTTAAGAGGAAAATCCTCTAAATAGTAGTATTGATAAGAATATATACTGATTAGAATATAAAAAGCCTCTATAGAGAAAAACATATATATCTCACTATTGAAAAAGACTATATTCTTAAATTAAGAATATATTCTTTATATAAAAACGTATATATCTCACTATCGAAAAAGACTATATTCTTAAATTAAGATTATCTTAATTTAATTATAATATATTCTTAATTTAAGAATATAGTCTTTTTCGATAGTGAGATATATATGTTTTTCTTAAATAGATAAGAATATATTCTTAAATATATTCTTAATTTTATATATTCTTAAATAAAAAATATATTCTTATCTATTTTTTTTCTTAAATAAAGAATATATTCTTAATTTCAGAAGAATATCATCTAAAATCTTTAAGATGTTTTAAGTATAAAATCTTCTACTTTTACGAGAATATAATTTTTTCGATGTAATAAAATTCGAAATGTATTCTTTTCTTTTTCATCTTTATCATTAAAACATTTATATAATTTTGCAATTTTTTATTTTGACATTTTGTTCGCGTTTGAATCGGCGCCATATTTTATAAATATAATTAATTAGTGTACCTTTCGAGTAAATTCACCGAAAAAATTGTATTCTTATTTTGAGGAGATATCCCACTTACTTTAAGTATATTTTATACTAAAATAGACGCCAAGAAGAGTTTCTTATTTTAAGAAGAAAATCCTCTAAATAGTAATATTGATAAGAATATATACTGATTAGAATATAAAAAGCCTCTATAGAAAAACATATATATATCTCACTATCGAAAAAGACTATATTCTTAAATAAAGAATATATTCTTAATTTCAGAAAAATATCATCTAAAATCTTCAAGAAGATTTTTTAAGTATAAAATCTACTTACGAGAATATAATATTTTCGGTGCAGAAAGACAACTTAATCTACAACGGAACGTCTTATTTCTGTCATTATTATTATTACACGTCTTTTACGTAACATAAATCAATCTTCGATAACAGAAATACAAAAATGATTCACGAAGAAAAGTCACGGAACACACACGCGTGTCTTTTTATTCCTTTTTCATCTATCTGTGTTTCTTACCTACGCTAACGAGACTCCGCGATTTTAAATCCGCGGAGATAGAAGTTTCCATGCCGAGCACGTCACCGCGTCGAAGGTAGTTTTCTGGACGAAACAGAGTAACGTCGCCGTCGTCGTCTCCTCCGGTTTCGACACACACACGCGAACGTGTCCCTTCGACTGTCTGAGCACGCACGCGAAGTATAATCGGGACACGCTCGCTACGTGCACGCTCGTTGACGGAATCAGCGAGAGAGAGCTGCAGTGATTCCGGAAAGACCGTCTATATAACGACGGAAGGAGCGTCAGGTTCCGTAAGGAACGAAAGTACGAAGTACCACGTGCCGCGAATGAAAGAAGCAAAAGAGCGCGACGTTTTTTTTTTTCAAGACGCGCGAGAAAGCCGACAGAGAACCCGTAATTCGATATATTGCTAAAGTCTTTAATTCCGCAGCGACCTTTCTTTCGTCGCTTGTTGTATCGAAGACACTCGGCTGCATAGCTGTGTCGCGATTTAATGAGATCTCGTGTTCCACTTTTGTTCCCGCGGAGATATAATCGAACAGTTCGTTTCTCCGCGCGCGTTTCGGATATACGACCTTTCCATCCCTCGATACATGTGCTATCTGATATTTTATATCGCTCGTAATTGGGATCTGTGTACCGCATTAATTATCGAAATTGTATTTGCAAATTAGCGCGTGGTTAACCTCCGTAATATCATAAACAACAACGCGTGTCATTATATCTAATTATTTCCGTAAAAAGATAATTCAATGTAAGATATATGTAAAATTCTAAATAAAAAGCAAAACAATAATTATTAAACAATAGTTTATTGTTTAATAATAATTAGAATAAATATCTCTATTGAGCAACAAGTAGATCTTATAATTTTATTAATATAAAATTCACATAAAGTAATGTGAATGACATATAGTTTAGACGTTTCGGCCCTTACTTAAGCCCTCTTCGGTACAAAAGAATAGAAAAAAACGCCACGTCGCAAAGAAGATAACACAAATCTTACGTATGGCAGTCCATTTTGATGTAATATCAGTAAGACTTCCTGAAAAAGTCGATGTAAGTCGAAGTCCGCAGCAATTTCACAATAACAATATAAAACGTAACGATATAAACTCACAAATCAGAAGTCGAAGATCAAATATTGAACAGAGGACAGAGGCAACAGTTTATACACCGAAAAAATTATATTCTCGTAAGTAGAAGATTTTATACTTAACAAATCTTCTTTTAGATGATATTCTTTTGAAATATTAAGAATATATTCTTAATTTAAGAATATAGTCTTTTTTTCGAATAGTGAGATATATATATGTTTTTCTATAGAAGCTTTTTATATTCTAATCAGTATATATTCTTATCAATATTACTATTTAGAGGATTTTCCTCTTAAAATAAGAAACTTTTCTTGGCACCTATTTTAGTATAAAATATACTTAAAGTAAGTGGGATATATATCCTCAAAACAAGAATACCATTTTTTCGGTGTAACAGCTGACATTGCGCGACTTCTTTTATTATATTGTTAATATGTGTTTACAGCAAGAGAAATTAACAATCGATATTTGTTAC
>NW_018020657.1:446445-461453 GCF_002006095.1 Pseudomyrmex gracilis
TATAGAGGCTTTTTATATTCTAATCAGTATATATTCTTATCAATATTACTATTTAGAGGATTTTCCTCTTAAAATAAGAAACTCTTCTTGGCGCCTATTTTAGGACAAAATATACTTAAAGTAAGTAGGATATCCTCAAAACAAGAATACAATTTTTTCGGTGTATATAGATCCCCACCCAAGTAACGAATTGAAACGAGTAAGTCCGTTGAGTTTAAAATTCGGACGATTTAAGTTTGTCAAGTAAATTAAAATAAGAGAGGTCAGGTAAGTCTGTGTCATTAATTAAATTTAAACCCAGAGTTCTTTAATATGTACAGTTTCGGAAATCAGTCTTTTGTCAAAGTTAGGTTCGTGATCTAAAATTGTTGTATTGTCCCAGTCAAAATCATGATCGAAATCAAGTCTTATGCTTGGAAACAACCGACAATTGTGAGGAAGTTTTTTTAATATCGTTTTTACGTTCTTTAATGCGTGTTTAAAGAGGGCTCAAGTAAGGGCCGAAACGTCTAAACTATATATGTCATTTACATTACTTTATGTGAATTTTATATTAATAAAAAATCATAAGATCCACTTGTTGCTTGATAGAGACCTTTATTCTAATTATTATTATTTATTGTTTAATTTTACGAGCGAGATTTTTGTATTACATTATATTAGTTTATTGTTTGTTCTTGCTAAAACTGTATCAACACATTCTCATATTTTTGCAAGTAAAAACAATTGAGATTTCGAACACTTAAACACAAAGATTTAAAGTTTCCTCCAACTCGATGAGAACTGCTGCTATTAAGTGTCGCATATAGTTTTAGAATTGCATTTCAATATCACTGTGATTTCTTCGGAAACAATGTTTCCCCCCGGAATCGCACGAGGGCTCGTTGCAAAGGGCAACAGGTATTTAAATTAACCTGCTGCTTTTCGACGAGACGAATGATTACGACCGACGTCCGCGTGAGAGGCAAAAGAAAAGTAAATGTTGAAGAGCGACTTGAGACAACGAATGGCGGAGAACAAACGTCGTCGTCTTCCGATTGGCAATCGATACGTACGTGACCGGCTTCCGAAGAAGCGACACGAAACAACGCTCTCGTCTTCGTATAATGCTTATAGCTATATTGTATTTTATTCTAGACGAGTCGCGTGTTGATTCGGTCAAACTGCGGCGACGTGTCGCTGAATGAACGACTTGCGACTCGGTGTCGTTCACTGTACGTAATTATAATATATTTATATATATATATATGTATTTTGATAATTTTTGAAACTAAAAATATCGCGTGCATTTGGATCAGATGGTTAGGTTTACTTCAAAAACTCGCAATTTTTGCGCTCGTAAAAATTTTACGATCTAGCACACACACAATTGGAAAAGTAGTTATTGAAAATACATATTATTGTTATTTCTCTGAAAAAAATGTTTTTGTTTCTAAAATATTAGATCGAGAATATGCGACGACGAAAAATCGTAATATAAAAATATCAAATATTGTGAAGCTTGAAAAATATACAACTTTAACCTGAAAAATACATTATTTATGAATTTACCTTTTATTTCTCCTTTACACATTTTTATTCGCGCGCGAGCGTTTCCTTTCTTATATTTCTCCGTAAAGATTACTCCAGCCTTTTTCTACTTTGCTAGTGCAATTTTTTTTTTTTCAGACTCGGTGCGTTGCAATATTTCGCAAAAGTATGTTTTTTTCCGGATAATGACGGTAAAGTAAATTTTTCCGTAAGAAAACAAAATATTTTATTTTAAAATAAAACAACCCCTGAAATATAAATTGTTATGTTGCAACTTTACTACGAAGAAATATTTAAGAAGAAGAAATATACAAAAGATTTGTAATATAATAAACTTTTTATATATACGTGGAAATTTATATATTTTGTTAGCGTGCGCGCGACCGTTCTCTCAAGCATTTTTTTCTTTTGCAATAGCTTTCAAGAATTTTCTCGATTTCTCCGGCCGTATCAAAATTAGACACATGGTGGTTGACCTGGCCTCTGCGATTGATACGGTTGATTTCACCCACGCGCAGCGAAATATGCCATTTTCGCGAAATTGCTCGTTCTCTCCCAACGGAAAAACGTCATAAATTAAAATTGGTATTCGCGAAGTGTGGAAATTAAACTACTCCGCGCGATGCGCACTGAAAAAAAATTCCGGTATTGCGATATTGGCGAGGAAAATGAAAGGAATGATGAAACATTCTTCATTTCTCACGCGCTCTCGCGGAATGAAATTATTATTTTTCCCGTTTGCGATTCCGTGGGGAATAAATCAAACAAGTCACTGCTACATAAACACCTTTTTTTCCACGTGGATATTCCAGCAATTTTAATACGACATTATAAAAAATAAATTCAAGAGCGATATCGAAGCAACAGCATAAACAAAATCTATTGATGCATCAATATTAAGGTAGATATTTAGAGACATATTATATTATCTTAAATATTACACCGAAAAAATTGTATTCTTTTTTTGAGGAGAGATATCCCACTTACTTTAAGTATATTTTATATTAAAATAAGCGCCAAGAAGAGTTTCTTATTTTAAGAGGAAAATCCTCTAAATAGTAATATTGATAAGAATATATACTGATTAGAATATAAAAAAGCCTCTACAGAACAACACATATATATCTCACTATCGAAAAAGACTATATTCTTAAATTAAGAATATAAATAAATAAAGAATATATTCTTAATTTATATATATATATATAAGAATATATTCTTAAATAAAGAATATATTCCTAATTTCAGAAGAATATCATCTAAAATCTTTAAGAAGATTTTTTAAGTATAAAATCTTCTACTTACAAGAATATAATATTTTCGGTGTACAAAATAAATTCAAGAGCGATATTAAAGCAACAGACAAACTAAATCTAATGATGCATCAATATTTGGTAGATATTTAGAGAAATATTATTTATCTTAAATTTTAGAAATATTATTTATCTAACAAAATTTGCCCGCGGCGCTTTTACACATGTATAATCTTATTTACGTATTTAAAATACCTGCTGTCAATAATTTTTTATACAAATTTGAGGTCACATAAGTAAATGTTATAAAAGTAATATGATATGATATCGCGTAATTGATATCTCATATCACCTTCACGTAACGTATTAAATTTCACGTAGAACAGAAGCACGAAATGATATGATTGTCAATTAATACACTATTAAATAAAATGTAATATTGTACCTCTCTAATTAAATCCAGGTTTGCAAGATTCCACACATACGCTTTATATTCCATCGCACAACGATTCTTTTGAAAACTTGAATACGAAATGCGTATTTACACGGTGTTTCGTTTCAGTTTCTCCGAATATAGTCGGCCACCTTTCGCGCGCAACCGTAGGTTAAGTGTGAACTATAATGCAGAGCAACCATGAAAGGAAACTCGCGGGAAAACGAGCTCGTAAAACTCTGCTTTAAAGCGCATTCATAAATTACAACGCGGAACGGCGCGTTAAGAACGTTCGAGAGAAACTCGCGGCCGGATTTTAATCGCCGTCAGGATTATATTGTTCGTTGCGGTTAAGAAGCAAGGAAGCAGCCGGGTAAAATATTATTCACATAAGAACCGGAGAGCGAGCGCGCGCGCGCGCGCGCGGTGTCGTATTTCGAGCGCAACTCTCTCGCGGCGGATCGGAAATCGGTCGCGCGCGCGCGCGACACACGAGACGATCTATCTCTTTCTGGATAGATATTACCGAACCTGTCTATCCACGCGACACAGATGCATTTTTTCTCGGCTTTGTGAGCGCGTTTCTACAATGCGCCCGCGCGACCGAAGTAAAGCGCCACGATAATTCTTCGCCCGACCGCGCGTTCGATATGCCTTCTTATCTGCTTTGTAAGATAAATGTATTGGATTTGTCGTAGCATTATCTGTACCGGGGGGAACTGTCATAAGAATTGATAGATAATAACGAAGTAGAGCATGATTTCTCGATTAAGCTAAACCCGCGACCGATACTTTTATCTGCTTAAATTTTTAGTACAAATTTATACACGAAATGAAACTTACTTAATCCTCTTGCAATCCGAAATTATCTTGCAAAATATAGAAGAACGAGTATATCGACTTGTATTTTAGCGGATTATAATTTAATCTGAGTAATTATTTCATCTGACACATATTCATGATATACGGCACACCGAAAAAATTATATTCTCGTAAGTAGAAGATTTTATATTTAAAAAATCTTCTTAAAGATTTTAGATAATAATTCTTCTGAAATTAAGAATATAGTCTTTTTCGATAGTGAGATATATATGTTTTTCTATAGAGAGATTTTTATATTCTAATCAGTATATATTTTTATCAATATTCTTATTTAGAGGATTTTCTTCTTAAAATAAGAAACTCTTCTTGGCGCCTATTTTAGTATAAAATATACTTAAGATAAGTGGGATATCCTCAAAACAAGAATACAATTTTTTCGGTGAATATACTCGAAAGGTACACTAATTAATTATATTTATAAAATATGGCGCCGATTCAAACGCGAACAAAATGTCAAAATAAAAAATTGCAAAATTATATAAATGTTTTAATGATAAAGATGAAAAAGAAAAGAATACATTTCGAATTTTATTACATCAAAAAAATTATATTCTCGTAAGTAGAAGATTTTATACTTAAAAAATCTTCTAGAAGATTTTAGATGATATTCTTCTGAAATTAAGAATATATTCTTTATTTATATAAGAATATATTCTTAATTTATATAATATATTCTTTATTTATATATTCTTTATTTAAGAATATAGTCTTTTTCGATAGTGAGATATATATATGTTTTTCTATAGAGGCTTTCTATATTCTAATCAGTATATATTCTTATCAATATTACTATTTAGAGGATTTTCCTCTTAAAATAAGAAACTCTTCTTGGCGTCTATTTTAGTATAAAATATACTTAAAGTAAGTGGGATATCTCCTCAAAACAAGAATACAATTTTTTCGGTGCAAGAATTTTAACCAATATTAACTTGGCTCAAAGTTAGTTGGTACAAAGATACAAAAGATTATATATATATATATATATATATATATGTATGTATGTCTGTAAACGCGTCATTCAAAACGCGAGATTGTAAAGCATTAATAACGGTGGTTTTCGTTTATTTCTTCGTGTATTTTTCTTGGACATTTTCTACGTGAAAGGAGCGTTTTATCATGAAGATAGCCGCCATCTATTCTTTTCAGTAAAACAACTCGTCGGTCGACATTTTCGAGAAAAGCGAGTTGCACCGTCCACAAAGTGGAAGAGGAAATCACGTAAACTAGGATTACAAACATTTGCTCGAAGACTTCACATGGGATCGTGTTCCACATACTTCAATTTTCCACAAATCCTTTTTGTTTCACAGCAATTCCGCAGTTGATATTTTCTAATTTAAACTTATACTTTTTTTTTTTCTACACATAAAGTTTTTTTTTTTATTTTTATGTTTATTCAAAGTATTCGTCACGTTCGCGGACGGGATGTTGAATTAACATTAACGCGCGCAACGCTCAATATAATAATATCGGACAAATTTCATTGTCGTTTTAATTCCGTTCGCGCTCGAATAAACACGACAAATAGGATCGTTAAATTGCTAATAACGACGCAAAATAAAAGCACGTTGACAATTTAGCCAATTGTTCTCGCGTGCAAGCGCGGACAATAACGTATGCGTATACAAAAATATAAATTTTTTTCACCAAAAGCATTTCGAGAGAGAGGCGGTAATAATCGTGAAACGGAAAACGCCGCGCGAAGGAAAATTTAAATTATCGCCATTTTTGCTTTACGCACGTCGGCCTTTGGCATTAGCCGTTCACTTTTTATTATGCATAACGTTTCGTCACGCTCCAGCGAATGGCGCGCGACGCAAGCCGCTCTGCAATCGTCCCGTGTTAATTTTCCCCGTTGGTGTCTCGCCGTGGAAATACTCGATTCCGAAGCCACGGAAGCCATAAACGCGCGCACACGCAGCCCACGTACGTACAATCGATAAAGCTCGCTTGGACGCGAAATACCGTGCGAAATTACTCGCGACTCTGCTACTTTGCGTGTTATCGATTTATATACCTTCTCCGAGACGTTTCGCGATATTTCAACCGTATGAATTATTAAATGTAACGTCATAGAAAAGAGAGAAATTTTTCTCAAGCCAACTTACGCTAAAGTGTACAACAAAATCTAGTATTTCAGAGTTCACAGATTTGTCAAACTTTTATTAAGTCCAATTATCAGAACGACCGTTTTTCTTGAAAATACACGTTAGTTTGTTCCCAAGGAGCAAACGAAATGTTTCTAATATTTCCTATAAATGATTTATCAAACATAAAATTGTATAGTCCGGATTATTCATTTTATCGATACTTCATATGTAAGTGATTTATTTTAAAGTTCGTTTTAATGAAGTTTTAAGGCGATTAAACGTTTCGTTGGCTGAATACTGAGTATAAAGCGCAGCGGTTCCCAACTGCAATTAAATACAGTGAGAAAAGATATACTAATTGAAGAAATATTGCGTTTCATAATAGAACTCTCTTTCTCTCTCTCTCTCTCTCTCTCTGTGAGATTTAACAAAAACTGAAAAGCTTTAAAAAGCATAAAAAAAAAAACACAAATATTAGTAGGAAGCAAATACATTTTTAAACGAATGAATATGGCACGGAAAGCCGGAGATTCCAGGTTCGACTCCTGGCCGAGGAGTTTTTTTCGCAATATTTTCAAATTAGTTAGGGAGGTATCTGAGATCTTTCATATATGAGATGCAAATCTAGCATCCTATATGATTTTAAGAATTGAAATTTCAAGATAGATAATTTCAGATACCTCCCTATATATATATATATATATATACATGCACGCTTATTCCTGCACAACATTCTGGGAACGGCTCGTATTGGTCCTTTCATTCTTAGTTTAAATAAATTTTTATTTCGCGTAGTGCAATATTTATTTTTAAGAAATACAAAGACACGCGAGCGAGCGGTATGTTCCTGTAAAAACAAAGATCGTAAAAATTAATTAGCGGACTACCTGAATCCTGAATAACAATCGCAATTAACGTCGCGATCATTAATCACCGCACGTAATTAATACTGTGCGAATTGCGAAGCGAGGAACGTCAGCTAACATCGTCGGCTTTAATTGGGCCGAGGAATCATCGAGCGATTCCTCGGTGCTTGGCGGGCTTTCGATATCAATCGAGAGAAGTTCTCTAATAGACAAGATATCCAGCTCGAGATATCGCGCGAGAGGCCACAACCTATTTACGCCCTCGTCGTTATTAAAGTTTCATAAAAAGTCCGCCTGGGCGTTATCAGCTTTTTCCTGGTAACAGTTCCCGACACTCTCACCCTCGCCCTCATCTTGCGCTATTGAATTCAACAATCTTAAAGCTTGCCTCGATACATCAAGGCAAACGAGCTTTCGCGAATAGAACCAAATCCATTGAATGCAAAGCCGATGTGTACTTGCGATGTAACTTTTATAACCCTGTTTATACAAAGTTTCTCATAGGTAAGTTGTATCTCGTATACGTATATAGATGTACATATATACACCGAAAAAATTGTATTCTTGTTTTGAGAATATCCCACTTACTTTAAGTATATTTTATACTAAAATAGGCGCCAACAAGAGTTTCTTATTTTAAGAGGAAAATCCTCTAAATAGTAATATTGATAAGAATATGTACTGATTAGAATATAAAAAGCCTCTATAGAAAAACATATATATCTCACTATCGAACAAGACTCTAATCTTAAATAAAGAATATATTCTTAAATAAAGAATATATTCTTAATTTCAGAAGAATTATCATCTAAAATCTTTATAAGAAGATTTTTTAAGTATAAAATCTTCTACTTACGAGAATATAATTTTTTTGGTGTAATAAAATTCGAAATGTATTCTTTTCTTTTTCATCTTTATCATTAAAACATTTATATAATTTTGCAATTTTTTTTTTGACATTTTGTTCGCGTTTGAATCGGCGCCATATTTTATAAATATAATTAATTAGTGTACCTTTCGAGTATATTCACCGAAAAAATTGTATTCTTGTTTTGAGAATATCCCACTTACTTTAAGTATATTTTATACTAAAATAGGCGCCAAGAAGAGTTTCTTATTTTAAGAGGAAAATCCTTTAAATAGTAATATTGATAAGAATATATACTGATTAGAATATAAAAAGCCTCTATAGAAAATCATATATATCTCACTATCGAAAAAGACTTTATTCTTAAATAAAGAATATATTCTTAATTTCAGAAGAATATCATCGAAAATTTTTAAGAAGAATTTTTAAGTATAAAATCTCCTACTTACGAGAATATAATTTTTTCGGTGTAGAGAGAGCGCGTATTTTTATATTTTTTGGGAGGTTTTATACGTTAAATATAATAAAACCAAACGCACCGTAAGAGAACTTTGTGTAATTTGAAAATTAAAAAAAATTAAAAAACAACAATTATTTATTTATAAAATGGCTAGCACATGAAAGCTACTATATCAATTTTAATAATTGTAAAAAAAATATACACGTATTGCTATCGGCTTTTAAAGATATAAAAAAAGAAAAATGTTCACAGAGAGAAGATTTGCAATATGCATAACAAAATGTAGTGCGCCATCAATAAGGCCGTCGTTCTTAAGGTTATGTCTTTACATATTTACGTGCTAAAAAAGCTGTGAGATAATACTATAATGTGTGAGAGGCACATTATTTTCACGTGCTATTTTAAGTAATGTAATATTAATATTTATATCATCGCGGTTTCGAACCATATATCTAGAACACAAAATTCAACAAAATGATATAATCACTTTTGGTTATTATATTCTTAGAGTACGACATATGTGCAACATATGTATATAACGTAACTTTAAGACAGTAGAATATATATTTTATTTAAAAAGCCCAAAGTCGTATTTTCTAATGTCAAATATTCAACAAGATAGAAGTGATAATCAAATTTGCTTAATTCACAGAACTTTAATTCAAAAGCGCCGTTTCCATACTGATTTGAATAATTCGCAGAATTCCGTCAAATATAGTTCATGGCTCTTCCCAATTAACCAACCGCATGCAAAGGGTTTCAGCGCAAGTACAAATAATGCGTAGAGGCTATTTGCTCAAAGCAAACATTCTGCTACAGCAAGTAGCTAGGTACGGTTAATCACAAAGAGAAATCAAATATAATCATTTTCACACGCACGAAGTGAAAATCGTCTATAAATATTCCCACGATATCTTTCGCAAAGTTTCGTGAAAAAAATGTCTTAAAATTTCTTAAAAATGTTTTTTTTTCATGCAATCACGTCATTTGACAGTGATGGATTACGGTGTAACTTTGCAAGTGCAAATCGATTAATATCTCTCGCTTGTATGAAACATCGAAGAAAATTAAAACTCGAAAAACTTGTTCGATTAACTCGCGTGATTTTTTTTGTACGTACTAAAATATTGCTAAAAAAATGAGATATATAAGATCGCGTGCAAGTTTTAAACGAGAGTCGCGGGTCTGTCGTTATATATACGCGCTGTTATACCAAAAAAGTAACAAAGCGATTTCTAGATTTGCCGCTTGTCGACGCGAGCGAGCACGATGATTGACGACGTGCACATTTTTATAAGCGACAAATCGAGAGAGAGAGAGAGAGAGAGAGAGAGAGAGAGAGAGAGAAAGAAATCTGTAGACTTTTTCGCGAAAAAGAAACTTTCGAACTTCATCTTGTATACCGCGAAAAGCTTCAAGCGAGCGGTCCAACTATTTGCGGGTGCAATTTGCAATTCAAAAGCAAAAAGTAAGATTCCCCGTTGGTTGCACACTCACAATTGGCACATGCCAGCTGCGCATTTACGGAATTTAGCATTGATAAACTCGTAACCAAATTAATCGTCGCATATTAACGAAATTAAATACGCGCGGCGTTAATGCCGCGCGCGGTTATAACGTCAGCCGTGGGAAATCGTTGTCGGAGCGAAAAGTTGGCATTTAGAAGAAAAAAAGCGGTCTTTCTTCCTTCTATTCTCGGTTTTATCGTTAATTTGCAATTCAAAAGTTTTTTAAAAGTAAAAGAGAAGCTAATTAACATTTTGTTTCACGAACGCGAGCTCCGCGGCGTTGAAATGCTCCAAAATGAGAACAATATAGAGTTATCTCTGTATTATGTTAGTTCAGTCCGCTGGTTTTGTCATTCTCTCTCTCTCTCGTTCGTAATAAAAGATAGTTTATCGATCATCAAAGTCAATTATAATCAGTAACGCTAATATGCGCGCGCGTGCGCGTGACATTACGAATTTCTCGCAATACTTGAATTTGAGCAGAAACGCGCGCATATCATGATCACATTTACGTATAAATGATAATTTCTACGTAAATACGTAACTTTACAATTTGTATTAACGCGCGAAATAACGCGATAAAAGTAAACAAGTTTCATGCGTGAACTCGCAGTGAAACACAATTAATTTCGATTATTTCATGGTTTAATAACGAGAAATTCACTTTCATAAACAATTGATAAACGCGTCTCTCAGAATCTACAAAATGATCGATAAAATTTTTTATCGTGCGTTCACGCTCATACACTGAGAAAAAAAAGTTGGTGAAGTAACAAAATAGTATTCGATTCAACTATACGCAGCGGTCACGGGCTGTCAATAAAATATTGATTAATGTAAGAAGATATCATGTTTCAATAGATATAATAATTAGATTATTACCGAAAGACAATTTTGTTGTTTTAACAAAATTATAAAGTTGCTTAAATACAAGTAACTTTGAATGTACAACACAATAGGACAACACGATATTTTGTCTGCTTATAAAAATAAGCAGTTTGATTAAATGAAATACTTGGTACAAAGAAATTCAGATTATATTCAATTAAATTAAATGAGAATTGCCTGTTTCATCTTTTTTAACAGGTATCTTTTATTTGAAATTATCACAACTTATGTTTCGACAAAACAATTCACGGTTTAGTGAATTAAATTATGTTCATTACCACTATTGTTAATTCAACTTATACGAATTTGTTATCTTTATTACCCATATGCTTGAATTAAAAAACCAAGTATTTCAGATAAAACAAACTGAAACTCAATTAAATGCATTTAGTTGAGTTAATATAGTATTTTTTTCTCAGTGTATGTATCTTCTTTTCACTCTTTCCTCACCTTCTTTTCTTACAAATTTATTAACGTATAAAGCTGACCAAGTGAAAAACTTTGTTACGCAATTTTATGCAAAACGTTATATTTCGTGTTCGTGCAAAAAAAAAAAATATAATTCTGTAGAAAAAAAGTCATTTTGCAGAGACCTTAAGTGCTGCCGGAGGCGCAAAGAAGGTGAAGTGCATTAGATGATAAAGTAAGACGCGACAGTAAAATGTAAAATATATATATATGTGTAAGTATATATGTAATACATAAAATAACACCCCCAACAACGGTATTACATTATCGCAATATTTAACGCGTATAGGTTTGTTCCATTTAGAACATTTGTACTTCCCGACGCAATTCCACACCGTAATTTCAGATAGTTACTCGCCCACGAAATGGCAGAAATAACAATAAATGTCCGCCTTTTGGTGTGTAAAAGCATGCATCGCTCCGCGTATACAACGGACGGCGAAGGTAAAATGACTGTCGACCATTGCAGGTGCAATGTAAAAAGAGAGCGGCAAAGGATCGTGTAACTCGCGATGAAACGTTGCACCGCGGCCGTATCACCGCAATGACATATAACGAGCGTAATAACAAATAATTACCGTAATGAAAATAAATAGTTCCGCACGGATCTTACGTGGGACGGTTGATAAGTTTTCGAAATAACGCGTGTTTACACGTGGGACAGGTCGTCAAAGCGTAGCTATTTATCAGCATCGATAATTTTGTTGTTAACAATCAATATTAAATTGAGGATCTCCTCAGGCTCATGAAGTTTATTAAACTTAACAAATGAATAAATAATTAGTCTTAAGGAGCCGTTCGCACAGGATGTTGTGCGGAAAATATGTCTTATATGTGTGTACACATATATAAGTAAATTCACGTTTTTCACGTGTTTTTTTTTTAAATAAAAAAAATTATTATTATTAATATTTATATCATCGCGATTTTAACCATATATCTAAAACAACATTCAACAAAATGATATAATCACTTTTGGTTATTATATTCTTAGAGTATGACATATATATGCAACATATGTATATAACATAACTTTAAGAAAGTAGAATATATATTTTATTAAAAAGCCCAAAGTCGTATTTTCTAATGTCAAATATTCAACAAGATAGAAGTGATAATCAAATTTGATTAATTCACAGAACTTTAATTCAAAAGTGCCGTTATATAATTAATTTATAAGTAAATTCACGTTTTTCACGTGTTTTTTTTATTAAAAAAATTTTTATTAAAAAAATTTTATTAAAAAAAAAACACGTGAAAAACGTGAATTTACTTGTATATGTGTACACACATATAAGACATATTTTCCGCACAACATCCTGCGAACGGCTCCTTAAGACTAATTATTTATTCATTTATTAAGTTTAATTTTGTTGTTGTTGCTCGACAATTTTTTTCCACCGAATCATTTTTTTTCAGATTCAGAAATCGAAATCGTACAGAGCCATCTGATAAGGATATAAAATGGATGACGCACAGCAATTCGAAACTGATATAAAAAACATAAAAAAAATTTCTAAGATTCTAAGAACAATAATCGAGAGCAATGTTTCATATAAGAGAACAATGTGCGAATTAACGAAAATGCACATATCTCGCGCGCAAGAATTTGTGATTCTTCCCCTCGTAAATCTAATTAAAATAAATGTCGGTTACCGTGTTTTCTCGCGGAACAACTGAATGCGCGCATTTTCTCTCTTGGGTGGGAAGTGAAATGTGAGATAATCCCGTGGTGTGCGAATAGAATGCGACGTATGCGCGCATTCGCGGCGCATAGAAAATGCAATTTCGAGGATCGCAACGGTACCCTAATGCGGTCGCGCGAGCACGATTCACACCGCGCGGCGGCAATTCACCGACAAGTCGCCGAAAATTATGCTTCTTTTAAATCTCGCCGTTTGACGCAACAACAACCGCTCGCGCGTCGGTAATTGTTTTTTTTTTTTGCGCGCCGCCGCCGTTATCGCCACACAAGTGCCGGTGTCTTCTTCCGCAACGCTCGCGCGTTATCGCCTATATTCCACAAAAAAGAAAGACGCGCCCGACGCGGGTAATGCCATGAGTAATTACTAAATTTGCATTCTTTCATTCGCGCGCGGGCGAGAATCGCGTCGTCATTCAAAGCGAAACGAGCGAAGAATAGGATTTGCGTGATGCAATCAAGAAAGGTATTTTTTTTTCTCTCTCGCGCGTCCTACGCGCGTAGACAGTTCGAAATGAAATTACGCCTTCCGCCGCCGCAAACTTTTTTTTTTTTTTCTAATCTTTCGATCGATTTTGATTATAACGTGTGATTAATTTCTCGATATAACACCATCGCGAAGACGGAAACACACTATCTGAATACAATTTTTGCGAACAAAGTCGCCAGCTTGATAAAGAATCCCGAAGTACATTGGCAATTTTCCCGAGAACATCCTACGTAAGCTCGAGTACTTATCGCCGTTTTTACGCCAGCCATTTTCTCTCGGTTTCTCTTTTCCGAGTTTTCTACGGAACGTCGTAAAACACGTCGGACATAGACTCGGCGTATTCACGTACGATGATATCGTTAATGTCGCTCTTCGCTGGGGGCGAGTAAATGCTTTCAATTTTGATATCTTTTATCCGATAAATTTTCACACGGTTTTAGAGAACGATAAGCCGATACGTATGGAACAATCTTTATCGCTCAACCATTTTCTTTTTACGATATATCTCGTCAACATTGTCAAAACACACGGCGTACATTCTAATTTTGAATAAAAAAAACTTAAACGAGATAATATTTAGCTCAAATAAATCCGGACGCGTTCAATCTGTGTATCTATATGTACAATACAGCGCTCTTTCGAAACTTTCGTATAACAATGGCGGCAAAACTTTCGGTATGGAAGAAGATCGACCAGTGACGTCAACACCAGCTGGAAACGAAGACATTTCGTCGAGAGAAAAGGAAAACTGTTCCACACAGCTGGTGTGGGACAATGGAACAAGAGATAATAAAACGTGCTAACCTCCCGTTCATGAACATTTCCAGATCAGTAATAATATTCTTTAAGCAAGGACAGCGAATTCTGAAGTGAAATGGAAATACAAAACGTAGAGAAGAATAGCACACGTCGCGCGCATTGAAAATCCTCGAAAGAATAAAAAAAAAACCAGAGAGAAGAAAGAAATTCACAGACTAATGCGCGGTGTTTTCGAATGCTTGCAAAAAAATAGCAATATTATGTTATCTCAAGATATATTCCGAAAAATTTGCGATAAGAAAAGATGCGCGCTTACGGTACTTTTTTTTTTTAGATATACGTATATAGAGTGAGGAGCGTATATTATTCGCTCGTGCGCAAACGCAACAACATATATCGTAAATCAGGGCGTATTTTAAATCGCTTCCCGTATAGAGATTCGCTTCAAGGGATATCACATATATGTATATAACGTGACAACGCAACATTATTATTCCGTGCGCAATTGCAACTCGCAAAAGTTCCTCCAATTCGCGATATGCACGCACATCGAGGAAAAGGATACAACGAAAAAATTATATTCTTGTAAGTAGAAGATTTTATACTTAAAAATTCTTCTTAAAGATTTTAGATGATATTCTTCTGAAATTAAGAATATATTCTTAATTAAAGAATATAGTCTTTTTCGATAGTGACATATATATGTTTTTCTATAGAGGCTTTTTATATTCTAATCAGTATATATTCTTATCAATATTACTATTTAGAGGATTTTCCTCTTAAAATAAGAAACTCTTCTTGGCGCCTGTTT
>NW_018020657.1:461786-474777 GCF_002006095.1 Pseudomyrmex gracilis
ATATATTCTTATCAATATTACTATTTAGAGGATTTTCCTCTTAAAATAAGAAACTCTTCTTGGCGCCTGTTTTAGTATAAAATATACTTAAAGTAAGTGGGATATCCTCAAAACAAGAATACAATTTTTTCAGTGCACTTAATCCTCTTGCAATCCGAAATTATCTTGCAAAATATAGAAGATCGAGTATATCGACTTGTATTTTAGCGGATTATAATTTAATCTAAGTAATTATTTCATCTGACATATTCATGATATACGGCACACCAAAAAAATTATATTCTCGTAAGTAGAAGATTTTATACTTAAAAAATCTTCTTAAAGATTTTAGATGATATTCTTCTGAAATTAAGAATATATTTTTTATTTGAGAATATAGTCTTTTTCGATAGTGAGATATATATATGTTTTTCCATAGAGGCTTTTTATATTCTAATCAGTATATGGACCGTTTATTTTGAAAGTGGTGTAAGTACATTTTTGAAAAAAAATGAGATAACACGTAATTCATGCTTAATTTAATGAAAATTTTTTAATGTATAACTAGTTTCTCGAAACAAAAGAAAATGGACTCTTACACCACTTTCAAAATAAACGGTCCATATATTCTTATCAATATTACTATTTTTAGAGGATTTTCCTCTTAAAATAAGAAACTCTTCTTGGCGCCTATTTTAGGATAAAATATACTTAAAGTAAGTGAGATATCCTCAAAACAAGAATACAATTTTTTCGGTGTGGTTTTAGGAAGAAAACCAGCCTTGAGGATTTGCACAATGATACGCGGACTTTGCTCGAATGTTTCTCGAGTCTATATATTTGATGATACATCCGCAAACGTCCTGCTCGCGCGGCGCGTATTCACGCGCGTGGATGCGCATCGGATGATTCATGTGACGTGTAGCCGACGTACCGGCTTTTCCAACAAACACGGTTGCTACTTGGCAGACCTTTCTATTGGCAATAGCGGAGATAAAGGGGTGGGTTAGCTCCTGTCACAAGCTCCGCCTTGAAATCCAATTTCGAGCTTTGGCTTGCGCCGGTTCGGCTCTATTTTCGCTCTCTTCTCGTCCTCTCTCTCTCTCTCTCTCTTTGATGGCATGCTCTTACCCCAAATTTTCACCAAAATTTCGGCATTTCTGCGGCGCTTGTTATGCACGAAGCTGTCGCACCTTGTATCATATGATTGAGCAAATCATCTCATTATCTTCATTAAGCTAGATTGTCCATTTTTTCTGCAGAATTAATTGACGCCAAGTAGAACAAACTCATAACGATGTCGTCCAATCATGATTAACTTATATGCGTCGCACAGATTTAATGTTTTTTTAAGCATATAGAGATTTAAAAGATGGTCTCTCTCTCTCTCTCTCTCTTATCGCTGTTAAAATTAGTCAATCGTCGAAGAGCTGCCTTTTCAAAAGCAAACAAAAAGCTTAGCGTTTTTGTTACAAAGAGTTTGAGAACGGCCGATTAAGTGCACTTTACGATTTCAAGTATGTGCTCGAAAGGTTGCAGCAGAAGAAGCAGCTGCGCGCGATATTCGAAGAGAAAATACGGTTGCTATCGCCAATAAATATCTAACATTTTCCAATATAACTGACCGCACTCGATGGAGAAGAGAGAAGGGGTAACGGTGAGTCTCGAAGTAATTCCGGAGTCGCGTTCGATCGAACGAAGAAATCATGTTATCATCATTGTCGTTGCCATTATTTTTGCTGCTTTACACGTTTTGAATCTCGTTATGCGGTAAAAAAAAAACATCTCGAGTTTTTGTAATTACTTGAAGCCAGAATTGCTATAAACACTGAGAGAAATCGTTTTGCGCGATAAACATTTAATAAACACAATTTTCTAAAATTTTCTAAACGACTAAAATATCGAATTGAGGAAAGTATTAGAAAATTGTCGAGATTCAATACGCGCGGCGCGCAATCATCGCTCTTTGTCGTTAAATGAACAATTGTGCAACACCGAGCTTTGTTAATATTTGGCTGCTCATTTTTTCTCGTGTTTTTGCCCGAAACACAATGAGATTTTTTTTTCGCACTTTTGCGAATCACTGTTTTTCCTCGTGTTTCAACTCATTGTCAGAAGTCTGATGCGACGGATACTCTTTTTCACGCTTTTATGTTTCTCGAGCTGACGTTACACAGCCTTGTACAAGCGCAATACTAGCTTTTTGGAAATATAAAGCTAATAATTTCTATTAAAATAACGAATGAATTAAATTCAAATCGGGTTGTTTGGGCCGTTTTGCAAGATGTTATGCAGAGAATGTGCTTGAATATATATATATATATGCATACAAAAAAAAAAAAAATTAGAAAGAATATATATATATATGCATATATATATGCATACACATATATTTGACGAAATAATTTTTTTCCTCCATGTAGGATGCTGGATTTGCATCACATATATAAGAAAGACCCCGTATACCCCCCTAACTAATTTTAAACTATTGCGAAAAAAACTAATAATTAAAAAAACTAATGTCTGTCAATATCTGATGATACAATCATACAAATAACAAATAATTAGTTTAAAAAAAAAATGTAAACTGATTTTCTGCCTATTTTGACGGAAACAAGAGAGCGAATATAAAGAGCAACGCGAGTAGTGCAAAAGGATTGTATATCTCTGTAACCTTCATGAACAGATTATTTCTGAAAAATTATATGCAATTATTTATCGCGAATGTGTCCTTAGTAATAAATGTTCGGTCGTTCAATAGCGCGGCGTATTGTGTTTGTGTGAACGGAGCTTAATTCTTCCTCGCGTGAAAGTCTCGACAAAAGCGTAAAAAAGAGTGTAGGCTGTTTGCCGTGTCACGCTAATGCTCGCGCGGTAAGTAGAATCAGATAAAAACCGGTTAATCCATCTTATGTCGCGCTTGTTGCTTACAAGCGTTAAATTACAAGATTTTACGACACGGCGTCGAGGTTACATTAATTATGACAAGTTACTTAAATCGATCTGGTTTGCATTTTTTTTTTTTTTTTTTTCCACGTGAGATATCAGCTGCAGTTCGGCTGCAAAAGTTTTGTAAATAAATTACAGAAATGAGCGCACCGATTATGTCATCATCATATATTATCGCGTGAAAGAGATATGACACGTGTGCGTTGTATAAAAGATATTCATTTCGCTTAATTACATCGATGTACAATACCGTAATAAATTGATCCAATTCCACAAGTCAGAGCTGTATTAAATTATATCATTATATCAATGTCAATTATAATGCACATACATAACGTAACGTGCGAAGCTTTATTATCTCTCAAATAATCAAATCTTTTTCACACTGAATAATCTTTCTCTATTAAAACACATCCGGAGAGAGAACCACGCAGATATTAACAAAAATTTTCTTTGGAAGAACATGGTGATGATAGTAGATTTTCACATAAAATATTTCAATATCAAAATTTCTGTTAAAATTCATCGAAAAATACACAGTGAATTATTTTTGATCAAAAATTTTTAATCAAAACCTATACATTAAAAATTTTTAAATATTTTGTTAAATAACTCGAGTTGTTTAATTATTATTATCAATTTAATGTTTTTTTTTGTTTCCCACATGTCGGTTTGCAATTGTTTTCAAAAAAAAAAGAAACATCTGGGTCTTCCTTCGTGGCAAAATAAACGTATTTTATATATCGCGTAATATCTATATTAATATTTGCATGTAATAAAATTGTCTATATATTTACATGTAATAAAATTGTGACTTTTTAGAAGAAAAGTCGGAAAAAGCCAAATCGTTGTTACAAATCGATGATATTTTAAAATTAAATTTCTTCACGTTTAATATTTATATATTTTATCGATTCCCTGGGGAAAAGTTTGTTTGACATTTGAGTGAGTCGAAAAATTTTTAACTTTTTATGTCAAATAAAATTCATAATCGAAATAACGCAAATGACAATTATAAAATCTATATGATTCAATCCAATTTGCGTCTCTAATAACGCTAGAACTGCCGGATATGCCGTAAGTGCACTCACAGTTATCGACATTCCGATGAAATTAAACGAAATTTCGCTAATTAAGTGTTGCAAAATATTAAATAGAATTCTGTTTTCTCATGCCGCGAGCATTTGTGAGTATTGCTAATTGGAATTGGTAAAACGAATCGTGAAAAATAAATACAAGCAAACAGAGTTTTTTTTTTTTATGTTCCCGCAAGTCGCATTACGCGATTAACTGCCTTAGACAATGAAATTTTTAGAATAATAATTTCTTCTTCAAAGCTACCGAGAGCAATTTTCCTCAAAACGCAGCATTTACATATCTATTGGGTATATAAATTAGCGTCCTAATGATTTTATCGCATTTAAGCCACCAATATGAGGTCGAAATTTAAAAAAAAAAAACTGTTCGGTAAATGGAGCAAAAAACGATCGATAATGACGAGTTTACTTTGACAATTAAATAATCATTGGTAATTTTGCGAAATATATCGGGAATAAATAAAAAATTTAAAATATCCGCTATTTTATATATTCCTAAATAAATAAAGTTATTGAAATTTTTCTCTCAAAAAAGAAATGTTTTTTTTTTTTTATTGGTGTACTCACTTTTGCATAGTCGATTTTCAGTGTGCAGCATCCAGAATATATATCCGCTCCATGTAGCGTCTCCTTTGCTCTGGTTGCTGATTCTATCGAATCGAACGTGAATAACAGGAATATCACAGTTAAGGATATATACAGATCGTTTACATATAAGATTACAAAGACTCCAAAATTATTCTAAAATACCTAGCTTCTAATTTAATTGTTCATTTGAAATGATATCGCACGATATCGTTGAAAAACAATTCAAAAAAGTGCACTAAAAATCGTTAAGTAAAAATATTTATCGCACGAATCGTCAAGGTGATTCGCAAATGTGAAGCTCGTTCATCGAGCACAGGAAACACGGCTAGAACATAGCTTTCCAACAAGACGGAAGTTTCACAAAGTTGACTGCGGCGTCACAATGTTATTCTCCTACAAAGTGGCCGTCGTTGTGCCAGCGTAAGTGGCGATAAAATCCGGCGTGACGCGAAATTCTAACAAATTTATAGTCACGCGGGACGCGGCCCGACTATTATTCGGCGAGATCATATAATAGTCCGGGATATATATTCCGCCAGGCGCGGAGATTCACCCTCCGAAAATATGACGCAAATGTCGCATGCACTCAGGCATGCATTCAAAGCGCGCGTTGAGCGTCGCGAAAAAGTCGAAAAAGTGGTACAGACGCGGCAAAAAAGTCGAGCTTCTTCAACACACCCCCAAATCCCCCATTATAAATCTTCATTACGATTTAATGGCGGTGCATGTCTCGACTGAAAGTTTTCTTCGACCCGGAAAAGACCCGTGTCAGACGACGATCCCGCGGGCTTCGAGTTCGCCGACCGATTACTCTCTACAAGGTGACGCTTCTCTTGACTCGCGTGCTTACGTTTTGTCGTAAAGTTACCGTGTAAATCCAATTCGCGTGAGACGCGACCGGAGGTTACTCGTGTGAAATAAAGGGGTCTCCCCCGGCGGTATTGTTTACGTACCGTCGAATTTGTAGGAAATTGTGTTTTTGCATCTTACGTATCTCGAATGTAGTTTTTAACAAGATATAGGGTAAAAAAGACCCCCCAATTACTGTCACCTGAATAATAAACTCTGGCGTTAGCGAATTGTTTTTACTGCACCGAAAAAATTATGTTCTTGTAAGTAGAAGATTTTATACTTAGAAAATCTTCTTAAAGATTTTAGATGATATTCTTCTGAAATTAAGAATATATTCTTTTTTTATTTAAGAATATAGTCTTTTTCGATAGTGAGATATATATGGACCGTTTATTTTGAAAGTGGAGTAAGTCCATTTTTGAAAAAAAAATGAGATATCACGTAATTCATGCTTAATTTAATGTAAATTTTTTATGTATAACTAGTTTACGAAACAAAAGAAAATGGATTTACACCACTTTCAAAATAAACGGTCCATATATGTTTTTCTATAGAGGCTTTTTATATTCTAATCAGTATATATTCTTATCAACATTACTATTTAGAGGATTTTCCTCTTAAAATAAGAAACTCTTCTTGGCGCCTATTTTAGTATAAAATATACTTAAAGTAAGTGGGATATCCTCAAAACAAGAATACAATTTTTTCGGTGTACTTATTTATCAAAAACATGTGTTTTTTTTCTTATCTGATATTATTCGATGTCTCTGATATAAGGAACAAAATAATATCGTCTCTCAAAATCTCTATTTTTTTTATTTATAAATTTAATAATTAAAAAAAGAACCATGCGAGAGCTATTACTGTCACCCCTAAAATGAAAGAAATGAGACGCGAATGTTGAGCGCTGGAGATTTTTTGTTACATTAATTGCACTTAAGATTCTATGTTAGATTGTTTTCACGCATAACTTTTTTTAGGATTTATATTTAATATTTTAAATAAAATAGCTTAGAATGACAGTAATTGAGTTTTTTACCCTATAGTTCAAAAATTTTAATAAAAAAAAACCTTCTTTTGTTTATAAATTGAAATTTATAAACGCTTCAGAGTTTTTGCGCTATTTTTAATGTGGATAAAAATAGAATATCATGAAAGCAATGACTATTTTTTGACCTTGAAAAAACAAAATGTGTCACTGCAACTTTGTTAATTCTTCGTGTTTCTCAATGTGTTTAATATACGCGCTCGTAAAATAGCGTTACGCCTCTGTAAACGGAACATTAGTGGTGCACCGTCTTTCTTGGTGATTTATTACGAGACGGTAGTGCGAGCAGCATCGTTGAATTTAAAGTGTTAATTTACGCAATTGAGATTTACACACTACTTTCCGAGAAGTGTTAAAACGCAAACCACCCGAAACCACGCTACACGGGCGGCGCGATATCTCGCGCAATAAAAAAAAAAAAAAAGCAAACTGCAGAAAGAAAATGTATAGCAAAAAGGATATTCGACCATGGCTTGCACGCCGTTTTTCTTGAAGATCACGATACGCTGGACCTGTCCGCTGGGCGCGCTGATCGTGTGTAACACTTCCTGCAACAGAAAAGAGCAATGCACTTTAAACAGATGCACGCGCGATGTTCGAGGATATTTTAGAACCGAGCACTTCCGCGCTTTGTTGATTTAGGCGATGGCTCGCAGATTCTACGAAAGATACTTAGAGATATCCGGAGATTAATTCTTTGATTAAATATATATATCTCAAATTCCAGGCGAGAGATGACACGGACGAAGGAAAACGTATAACAACTATTTTATTATTTGCTTCTCTTTTTAATCAAACTATGTATATTTTATTTATAGTTCGTTTTGTTCGAACTTTAGCAGCACACCTGTCAGCCTCGTAAATAAATTTCGTTTCACGTTATTCTCAGTTATTACCTGCAGAAAAATAGAAACCAACCTTATGAAGGTTATTACCTATTTCACTTTAAATGTCTTGAATAAATTGCTCATTTCTTAGTGATTGTTGATACCTCAACAATGGAGCAACCATTGTGTTCGTCCCACAGTTCATTGGCGAAAGCTGTCATTTACGAAAAGCGACGATAGGTATGAAGCACCTCCGTATTTTCCGTTAACCTATTTCCAGCGCATGATCGATGCACGTCATATATCATGCGCTGAAAATCGAACGCGAAGAGAGTTTACTTGGTGCGTTCTCCAAGCCCCATGCAACATAAGTTCAATCCACATATATGCGCGCGATATATTCGCAACAGATCTAAACAAGAAGTTTGCGCGCGCGGCGTAAGTAGGTAGGGTTGAGTGTCGAGAGGTCAAGAAGCAACATGAGAGGAATCGCAAACTACATTTGAACCCATCTATCCTGTGAATGTATCGCGACGCTACATTTCTCCTCTCCGTCTCAGCAAAAAAGAAAAAAGGTTAGTTTCGTCGAAATTACATTTTCCATTCGACGTGCTAGGTTTGCTTACTTTGAGCGCATAAATATATTCAGCGCACTTGTCGTGATATTTCCGCTATTTGTATTCAAACTAATAATTCGATTTTACCGGATATACGAATACCGTCGCTCGAGAATTGGACTAACTAGACATCGCAACGCACGGACAATGTGTATAGGATAACTCCGAGAGAGAGAGAGAGAAACACAGAGTTTCTCTCAACACGTCCGACTGGCATTGATTTACATTGCAATTAGGACCGTCTAATTTAATCCTTAATCGTGAATACAGCGCCGAGGCGACAAGAGTGTATTTGAACAGCAATTAAACAAAATGTTCAATATTCAATCGATCTAATTACACCAAAAAAAATTGTATTCTTGTTTTGAGGATATCTCACTTACTTTAAGTATATTTTATACTAAAATAGGCGCCAAGAAGAGTTTCTTATTTTAATAGGAAAATCCTCTAAATAGTAATATTGATAAGAATACATACTGATTAGAATATAAAAAGCCTCTATAGAAAAACATATATATCTCACTATCGAAAAAGACTATATTCTTAAATTAAGAATAGAATATTCTTAAATAAAGGATATATTCTTAATTTCAGAAGAATATCATCTAAAATCTTTAAGAAGATTTTTTAAGTATAAAATCTTCTACTTACAAGAATATAATTTTTTCGGTGTATATAACAAATATTTAAAATGGCAATACCCGAGTCGAAATTTAGCGTCTACGTTGAACCTCAATTTTTGAAAAAAGGAAATTTCGGACGTATAGCAGCATCAAAGTAGGATCTACTTTCTCTCTTACTCCTACATAAAAAAAGAGGAATTGAGGTTCAATGTAGACGCTAAATTTCGACTCGGGTAATCTGCGATTAATGCTTCCTGTAGTGATTTTTTAATACACAATATAATATAATATAATATAATATAATATAATATATTATTTTATAATATATTTACATATTTTATGGTTTGTAAGACGGTCATGCTTTGTTCCGTCTCATTGAGTGTTGGCGAGTATAAACTAGATTACGACAAAAAGTAATAAAAAATAAAAAATAGTATATTCCGTTGATTATTGAAACAAATAACTTGTTGTTTTAGCTGTTTGTCGGAATTGATCGTAATAAATGAACAAAGTCGGCGACGCGAACAAAAGAAAATGCGCCAAGGTCGACAAACGAAGTTTATAGAATGGATGACGACACATTTTATTTCAAAATGGTCGATAATTGAGAGCATTTAGCTAAGCGAGCCGCTTGTTTACCTGTCGAAACGCCAGTCGTGGAAATCTCGAATTTGTGCGCGGCACGAGCGATGACACGACACATGGCTCGCTGCCAAAGCAGCTTCCCCGTGAATTCTCTCCGCGCGGAGAACACACATTTCTCGCACAAACGAAAACATGCAACTAGTGGAGAGTTGCACCTACAAGTGAGTCACGCCGTTTATCTTGTTTATCTCGAGAGAGAAAAATACAGTTGGTCGCGTTATTTAAATGTACTTTGAACGCGAGACGCGCTGACGTTTTATTATCTCACCGACGCGATTATTTGTCATGCAACTTGCGACGATCGAGAAACATCGTTCGATGCGAAACAAAACTGTGTCGGTGCTAAGTTTAAAAGATAAATATGTACATATTTTTATACCTTAAACAAATAGGAAGTAATTACTTATAACATATAAAAACTCAATCGTTGCTAACATTTTTCAGCAAACAGCTAATAACAATAAAAATGCGTGAGAAACTACTTTTTTCTTACTTCAAAAGATAGAAAGATCTGGAGCGGAATAGGGTAAAAGACCAAATTACTGTCACCTGAATAATAAACTCTGGCGTTAGTAAATTGTTTTTACTACTTATTTATCAAAACCATGTGTTTTTCTTCTTATCTGGTATTATTCGATGTCTCTAATATAAGAAACAAAATAATACCGTCTCTCAAAATCTCTACACCAAAAAAATTATACTTTTGTAAGTAGAAGATTTTATACTTAAAAAATCTTAAAGATTTTAGATGATATTCTTCTGAAATTAAGAATATATTCTTATAGACTATATTCTTTATTTAAGAATATAGTCTTTTTCGATAGTGAGATATATATGTTTTTCTATAGAGACTTTTTATATTCTAATCAGTATATATTCTTATCAATATTACTAATTTTAGAGGATTTTCCTATTAAAATAAGAAACACTTCTTGGCGTCTATTTTAGTATAAAATATACTTAAAGTAAGTGGGATATCTCTCCTCAAAACAAGAATACAATTTTTTCGGTGTAACAAAAGAGGAAAATAACAAAAGTAAATTATTACGCAAAAAAGTTATATCGGAGAAATGTACAAAATAAATATTAGAAAAAAATATTCAAAATAATTGTATGACATATCTTCTGTACACCGAAAAAATTATATACTCATAAGTACAAGATTTTATACTTAAAAAATCTTAAAGATTTTAGATGATATTCTTCTGAAATTAAGAATATATTCTTTATTTAAGAAAATATTCTTAATTTAAGAATATAGTCTTTTTCGATAGTGAGATATATATGTTTTTCTATAGAGGCTTTTTATATTCTAATCAGTATATATTCTTATCAATATTACTATATATTTAGAGGATTTTCCTCTTAAAATAACAAACTCTTCTTAGCGCCTATTTTAGTATGAAATATACTTAAAGTAAGTGAGATATCCTCAAAACAAGAATACAATTTTTTCGGTGTATTTTTATTTATAAATTTAATAATCAAAAAAGAACGATGCGAGAGCTATTACTGTTACCCCTAAAATGAAAGAAATGAGACGCGAACGTTGAGTGCTGGAGATTTTTTGTTATATTAATTGCACTTAAAATTCTATATTAGATTGTTTTCACGCATAACTTTTTTTAGGATTTATGTAATATTTTAAATAAAATAGCTTAGGGTGACAGGAATTGCACAGGTGACGGTAATTGGGTCTTTTACCCTAAATTCAAGTTATTTGCATTCCATTCTCGATAAATCTTTATGCACATGTAATCAGATAATCACGCAAGCTCTAAAACAAACAAAACACATACAACAGAATCGAAGAACACTGATTTCCATCAGCTCGTCGAAGTTTATGAAACGGTAGAAACATCCGATCGCGAATAGCAATAATTAAATTGTTTCGTGACTTAATAAAAAAACGGGAGGCACGGTTGATTATGTAAAACTGTTTTCCGGCATCCCCGGCGCAATCGTTTCGTAAATTTTTATGCGCTCGGTCGCCGCGCGCTCAGCGCGTCGCCGATGTAATATGTATGATCCGTTGCATTTCAGATTGGCTTATGAATAGGAGGGAACGTTCGCGCGCTGCGTTTGTCCGAGTTTTCGGAAAGTAGGTAGCGCGCGCGAACGCGCGCGCGCGGACGACACGCTCAAACCTAATTGTCCGAAGTGCTCTTCCCTTTCCATCCGGGTCGAGAAATCCCCTTTGTGTCGCAACGTGTGCAAGATACGACGCCCGAAGGAGAAACCCTTCGGAGAGGCTAGTCGCGGTATAAATTCAGAAGGACGGCTTCCCGCGAAAGAACGAGCGAGCGAGCGCGCGGGCACACAAAGCCGTTCGCACGAATGCACGTAGCGAGCGTCCGTTCGTTTATTCGCCCGCGTCGTCGGTGAGATCGCGATAAGAAAAGCACGTAATCCTTTGTCCCGTGAAGATGCATTCGCCCGGGCGCGAGGAGGCGCATCAAAGAACCGCGCAACCAGCACCGGTGATTTACTAAACATCGCGGCTTATCTGCCGCGCTCTCGCGATAGGTATAGGCAAGAGAGAATCGGCGCGATTGAAATCGATATTTGGAATATTGCCCACGCGACTAAAAGAGAGCTTTGAGTTAAGGAAACAAAAAAACCTAGAATAAAAATTACAGACTACAAAAATCACCCGGTCAAAAATTTTTCCGCGAATAAAGTTTAAGGTACCAGACCAATGTGATCGGTTGAAAAAATCAATTTTTTAATTTTAATATTTTTTAATATTAAATTATCTCAAGAATATTGTGTCAAATTTTTAGACCGAAATTCCAAATAGTTTTAATTCTACGAAGAAAAGAAGCGCGCGTCTTCTCTCTATTGTTGCCTGGATTCTTTATACCTGCGTTCTATTCATATAAGACTTTAAACGCGTTTTTCTCGAAACCACGTTTTTGAGTCGCGGGGGAGGCGCTGACAAAAAACTATTGAACCGATCGACCTCAAAATTTGACTACATATTCTTAACATGACGGACTTTTACACTAACCAAAAAAAATTTTAATTTNTTAATAACAAATTAACTTTTTTAAAACAATTTCGTCAAAAAAAAGTGCAATTAAAAAATTTTTTTTTCAAAAGCGCGCCATTTTGTTTTTTAAGTAAAAAATATGCATTTTACTGGTAAGTGTAAAAGCGACAAGCCTATAGATTAATAAAAAATATGAATTTTAGTTTTCTGATGTCCACAGGACCCTGGGTGCTTCCCCCCCATCTTCGCCTTTTTTTTGAGGACTGTACTTTGGCGCTATATTACACACTGAAAATATGATCAAATTACATAAAAAAATTTTTTTTTGTATAATTTCAAACTCTAATAAAAACATATCAAAAGTTCATAACAATCGCATTTTATTTTCCTTTCTAAAAAAATTCGCGAAAAAACGTTCAAAAAATGTGCTTCACATTGGTCTGGTACCTTAAACGAAGTATAAAAAAACCTGTCGTTGATTCTGACATTAATCGCGAACTGGAACAATTAAAAGTAAAAATCTTAAAAAAATATATAATAAAAGAAAAGAGATAATAAAAAAAAGGTTCGACTCCTGGCCGAGGAGTTTTTTTCGCAATATTTTAAAATTAGTTAGGGGGAGGGAGTATCCGGGGTCTTTCATATGTGAGATGCAAATCCAGCATCCCGTATGAATTTAAGAATTGAGATTTCAATTCAAAAAACACTCACTTGTAAAAATTTACAAGTAGAACGTTACATGTGTATATATATATATATATATGTACTGTATAC
>NW_018020657.1:474997-478296 GCF_002006095.1 Pseudomyrmex gracilis
CGCAAACATCCTGCGAATGGCTCGATAAGGCCTTATACATTTCTTGTAGATAATAAAAAAACGTTATGCTTTGTAATGGCGTGTCTTTGCGCAACAAATTTTACGAATATCAATCGCGAGGAAGACAATGATGATACATGTTGCGCTCACAACAAGAGCAACAAAGAGCGCAGACTGGAGTTACTTGCTCGGAGGGAGAGTTCATAAACGAGTCCCGCGTTTCCGTTCACGGATCGGATGACAGTGCAGTTTGCCATTACAAAGCTGAAGGGTTAATTCTCGTTCTTGAGCGGGTTAAGCACCCAATAATGGATTTTTTTTTTTTTGCTTCGTTGGCGCGCATCAATCAGCTAGCGCGAGCAAAAAAAGTATCGTTTTCTTTAATTCATCCGGCAGCAGCTATCGTGTATCTTTCCGGACGTGTTAATACGACTAATCCGTCGTCATTTATAAAACACGATCGGTCCGAGAAAGCGAGCCGGTGATTTACGGCGACGGCGACGACAGGCGCATTTCTCAGGGCAGGGAAATATTTTCACGCGAGTCTGCTCTCTTTCCGGGTCGGTGTTGATAAATATTCTCCACCAAAACATTCACGCACACTCTTGTCTCTCTCTCTCTCTCTCTCTCTTTCTCTTTCTCCCTTCTTTTCTCCTTCATCTCGCCAGATGGTTCTGGAACATGAATGCTCGCTTTGTACGCGCACCGAAAGCCACCTTCAAAGCTCGATTCTACGATCACAAAAGACAGGAAGACGTTGCGGGAGATGTCGCGTGTTAATTAGACAAGACATCAAATAGATGTACACGAGAAACGAAACATTAATTTATTATTAAGCGTCACGTCAGACGACAAAATATTAAAACTCAAACCACCCAGGGATCGAAACGTCAATTTTTTTTTTAAATAAAGAGATTTTGAAAATTAAACTTGCACACTTCTAACTGCGGTTAGGCTCACAGTGACCGTTACCACGCAAGTTTTTGTTTTAAAACTCAAATATATAAAAAAAATAAACTAGAAAAAAAAACGTTTTTTTTTTCTAAAAATAAATACTCTAGTTTCGTCTTCCAGATATGGAAAATATTAGATTTTTGATTGAATAGTTTGCAAGATTTACACGTCACTCAAGAGAGCAGCAAAGGTAAATTTTGCAGATTTTCCCATTTTTGCAGACACGCCAATATGCGACAGCTACCGTGTAAAAAATCTTTCGCTTTACTCGGAAAAATCGAAGAGTCGACATTTTCAATGCGGAAGAGATGGTCTCTTCACATCCGAAGAATTCGCTACGAAGCGATCGCTTTTCGTGCCGATGAAAGATAAGGAAGGATCAAATTTGCGAGTGCAGTCCCGCTTCTAATCTCACTCCCCCATTCCGTGCGAGGCTGCAAGCGCGTGAAAAAGTGATGAAGCGTCCGCAATTACGACATCAATTTGCCCGGACAGCGAGAGTACGAGAGACTATGTCCGGATACGAAGACAACGCGCCGGGGATGCACCTGGAAACTAGAGTATTTCCCTCGAGTGCTATATCGGCGTACTCCATCGGAGTGTATTCCCATATACGTGTGAGAGCGCCTAATAAGGGTGGCGCAAAACGCCAGATGAAACAAAGGCGAAAATACGTTTACAAAAAAAAATAAAATAAAATAAAATAAAAAAAAAATAAAAAGAAAAAAATAGCAATATTTAAAGTTAAAAAGTAATGAAATGTAAGGCTCCAATATCCAAGATAAAGTGTCGTATAGAAAGGCCATGTTTGTGAAGATAGCAGTTACTTGACGCACTTGACTTTACTTAATTGACTTTGCAATGTGACGTGTTTTATTAACTGCTTTCTAAAGAATTTTTTTATTATCACACTCACATTGATAAGGACCGAATCCCCAATCGAAACGTCTGTACAGTTTTTGTCATGGTTTAATAACTCTACAGCAGTGTATGTTTGCTCCCATTGGCCTTTCTACACGACACTTTATTTAAAGTTAAATTTCTTTCCAGACAGAGATCGACAGTGGCGATTTCTTAATGTAATTTTGAAGTATATTACACCGAAAAAATTGTGTATTTTTGTTTTGAGGAGATATCCCACTTACTTTAAGTATATTTTATACTAAAATAGGCGCCAAGAAGAGTTTCCTATTTTAACCCTCCGGAGTTACACTTATTTATGCCACATAGCATTGGAGTTACACTGGGTGAATTTTACCGAAGCGATTTTCTAACGCTTATTACTGAGCGTTAAAACAAGCTTTTGAGACGTATTTTTCGAGCCACTAACCAGACCCCCCTTCTCCCCTCTCCGAAGATACACACAAATGTTAGTTTCGATTCGGTAAATTTTACCCAGTGTAACTCCGGAGGGTTAAGAGAAAAATCCTCTAAATAGTAATATTGATAAGACTATATACTGATTAGAATATAAAAAGCTTCTATAGAAAAACATATATATATCTCACTATCGAAAAAGACTATATTTTTAAATTAAGAATATATTCTTAAATAAAAAATATATTCTTAAAATTTCCTGATACTGTATCAGGCTGCTCTTCAAACGCTGATAAAGTGAGCTGTAATGTTCACGAAACGTCGGTATAAAAATGACACTAACGCGGTTCAAACCCGAAAAAACATCTTTGTATGTTAAATTATACTCCTTTTCCAAAAAAAAAGTTTATTTCAAATCATCGCAAGAGATTGAATTATTTTTTCGAATCAGAAACTTGAACAGTTACATACGCAATCAAATTATTACACGCGTTCGCAAATTCCACTACTACTAGATATAAACTTGATTTCCAACTCTCTCTTGATTTCAATCTCAACTTACATCCTTAATCCTGAAACTCTAAGTTCTCGACTCACGAATTCTCATTTAACTCACAACCTTCCCAAGTTCGAACTGTAAACTCTCAGCCTAATAATTTATACGATTATTCCATGAGAGTATATTGATAGATATAAATCGATGCGTATATACAGAGAGATGTCAAAAATATATTTTTTAGCTTATCGATAAAGAAGAAGTCATCGATTCTGTCAAAAATGCAACAGATAAACAAAATTTCCGTGATAAATATTTACACACGTTTACGATAGTTTAAATGTCTATTTTCACGTACATATTTATCACCTGATTTGTTCCCTTGTAGGAATTGACGAACGGCCCAGTATTGGGTCAATATCGGCAAACGAGGCTCGATATTGGTACGACAGTAGTAGCCAGTACTGGGCGAATATGCTTAATGATTAGATCGAGCCAACGCTGGCTCTTAAGCTCGGCACGATACTTACTT
>NW_018020657.1:481011-521626 GCF_002006095.1 Pseudomyrmex gracilis
ACGGGCCAATATTGGGCTGTTATAAAATACAAAAATGGGACAATACTGGACCAATTGTCAATATCGAGTATCGGCTATAAAGGTTGGGCCATTGTTGGCCTAGTAGTATTACTGGAAGTCTGTCGGCAATTCCTACATGGGTTGAAATAAATATATTAAGGATTATATATATATCGCGCGCGCGCGCGGAGAAGCTGCTCATTGAACATTTAAAACAATATATTGATCTCGACGCGTGTCACAAAAAAAAATTTGCTACTTTATTAAAATGTAATATAATATGTTAATAATATTACTACTTTATTTATTAAAATATAGTTAGGTGTGTATTTGACACTTTACGTGTGCTAATCATGTGGTCGATTTTTAATCTCTTAACGCGAGCTTTATCAGCATGACAGCGTAGATTATTAAAAAAAAAATTACCGAAACATCTATCTATATATAAAATATATATATAAAATATATATCGAGACAGTCTGATTAATATAAGCAAATCACGACTTAATAAAGCCATAAAACGTAATTGGGATTCTTTTTTTCTGTTAACATGCATTATGCGCGTTTCTATACAAAGACATGTTTACCTGTTTCTCTTCAAAACAAAATCGACAACGTCAAAATCGAATTCCGTTTATTCCGCGGTAATCTTGTTTCGCGGATAGCTGAAGTTGTCGAAAATCTAATTTCTAGAGGATCTTCACGGAAAATCTAACCAGTCTATCGGTACCGAGAAGCGCTGGCGCAGCTCTCTCTCTCGTCGGAGCACTAATTGAACAACAGCGATGTAAGCTACACGAGAGCTACGAAAGAGAAGCAGAAGCAAGCAACAGCGCGCTTCCACTAAATGCGAGTTCTCCGGAAAAACGGAGCGCGAACAATAACCGGTGTGTAAAAGAAGTTTCAATTTTTCCGCCAATTTCTCGAGGGAAATTCGTTAACCGCGCGTCGGACGCGAATGACGGCGGGCAGCATCGCGCTTCGAGAATAGGAAAAACGATCCCGGAAACGGAGAGGTGCACGCCGTTTATTCGCACGCATTACTCTCTCGTAACGGATGTGGCCCGTATTGTGCGGGATACGGCGCGGAACGTCGCCGCGTTGCGTTTACGGTTTGCGACAAAAAGAAAGAAACGGGTGTCGGTTACGAGGCCAAGACAAATGGGTGCTCGCGCGCGCGACGACGCGAGCGAGAGAAGAAAGAGAAAGAGAAGGCAAAAGATCCGGAAGACGTTGGCTCATTTTTTTTTCGGTGTTAGTATAATCCGGCGTCATAACTGACCTACCTCAAGCCTTTTTCTCTTGTTCTCACCTTCTTCTTCACGAATATAAATGTCGCGTGATTTGCTCAGAAGCGACGGGGCGAACTCACATCGAGCTCGCGCCGTCGCTCGCGTCGTCATGCATTTCGGCGACAAATGCGACACAATGCTACGCGCGTAAGATATGTTTTCGTCTGTTTGTTTCGCAAGACTTTTCAACTGAGAAATATTATCACTACACCAAAAAAATTATATTCTTATAAGTAGAAGATTTTATACTTAAAAAATCTTCTTCAAGATTTTAGATAATATTCTTCTCTGAAATTAAGAATATTTTCTTTATTTAAGAATATATTCTTAATTTAAGAATATAGTCTTTTCCGATAGTGAGATATATATGTTTTTCTATAGAAGCTTTTTATATTCTCTCTAATCAGCATATATTCTTATCAATATTACTATTTAGAGAATTTTCCTCTTAAAATAAGAAACTCTTCTTGGCGCCTATTTTAGTATAAAATATACTCAAAGTAAGTGGGATATTTTCAAAATAAGAATACAATTTTTTCGGTGTATATATTTATCACTTTTGAGATAACTAACAAAAGAGGAAAATAACAAAAGTAAATTATTACGCAAAAAAAGTTATATCGGAGAAATGTGCAAAATAAATATTAGAAAAAAAAATTCAAAATAATTGTACGACATATCTTTTGTACACCGAAAAAATTATATTCTCGTAAGTAGAAGATTTTATACTTAAAAAATCTTCTTAAAGATTTTAGATGTGATAATTCTTCTGAAATTAAAAATATATTCTTAATTTAAGAATATGGTCTTTTTTGATAGTGAGATATATATATGTTTTTCTATATAGAGGTTTTTTATCTTCTAATCAGTATATATTCTTATCAATATTACTATTTAGAGGATTTTCCTCTTAAAATAAGAAACTCTTCTTGGCGCCTAGTTTAGCATAAAATATACTTAAAGTAAGTGGGATATCTCCTCAAAAAACAAGAATACAATTTTTTCGGTGTATGTACATGAAGATGATGTGAAAGAACGTATCTTTTCTGCAATTTATACGCATTAATAAATATACAAATGTCATGTTTCAAAACGCACATTGTCAGAAAAATTGTCGTGCTCTTTCTTCTTCCCTACGATAATAATAAAGCAATCGATTCATTCGTAATAAAAAAAAGTTTTTAGTCAATTTTCATTTAGACTCGATAAAATTAAGATGCTTTTTAGCCGTGAAACAAAAACGTCCTTACTTTGCTCATCTAGATCTATCAGTAGAAACATGCCGTATAAATCTCTATATCGTGTAAACATCTATGTAGGCTATCGTTTTGCCGGTTGTCGAAGGCAACTAAAAAAAAAAAAAAAAACAAAAAGGCACGGAAAAATTCGAGGCACGCAAGGCGGAGAGCGACACGGAATTGAAGTGCTTCCCAACGTCTGCAACGTTGTCCAATTTCGCAGATTCCTCCCTTTAAAAAAAAAAAAAAAAGACAAGACTGCGAGGATGAAACTTCAGAAGAGTATAAGGGGTAGCTCTGTGTAGTGTAGAGTGCCGTCGACCATAATCACCCGCTTTGCTACACACACCCACACACACTTACACAGAGAGAGATTAAGGTCAACGCGCGCGCTCACAACTTTCGGCCATATAAGTGAGAGAATCACTGAAGGTTCACTGAATGGAGCTATGCCGGATGGAGAGAATATTTCGTCCGACGCGGTCATTATTTCGGTGTTACAGGGTATTACATTGTTGCACGCGAAAGATTCGTGATTCTGTGAACCGTGGATAATGCCGAGAAATTGAAAGAAGGTTCACACGTTTGCGCGGCGTTTGCGATGCACACGACGATATTAAAGCATCGCATTGAAAAGCAGCGCGATATTTTCTCGCGTCCTTGCTCTTTAAATCGTTCACAACTACTACTATCTCTTCGCTATATTCCAAGTTTTCGATATTAAAAATGCTGCAGCGACGACTAAAAAGTTAAATGTATATATACACAGCTAATCTTCCGTTAATGTAGTTACGGTAGTTATGCTAATTAAGTACAATGTGGCATAAAAGTTGTCCATGCAAAGTTGAAGTAATAAAATAACCGAAGCTGTGCGGCGCATTCTTGAAATTTTCTCACTTAGATTTTAATCTAAGTTCTCTTGTTTTTTTATGTATATTATTTATAAGTTCAAAATTTAATAAGATACACAACGGCCTAATAGGTACACCGAAAAATTGTATTCTTGTTTTGAGAAGATATCCCACTTACTTTAAGTATATTTTATACTAAAATAGGCGCCAAGAAGAGTTTCTTGTTTTAAGAGGAAAATTCTCTAAATAGTAATATTGATAAGAATATATACTGATTAGAATATATACTAATAAAATATATAATTAGATTTATATATATATAATCAGTACGTAATCTATANATCTTTTGCATTAATAACGATATTTTGTAAGATTTTTTAAATAATTTTATTTTTATTACATTTTAAAGTGTCTCATACATATTACCTATGTTTAATTTTTGATTTTTAATGATCATAATCTATATCTATATTTATATTCTTTTTATTATTTTTATAATGAAATGTAAACTAATACAGTATAATAATAATTTTAACACTTATATTATTTAACACTTTATATTATTACACATATTATTTTTAATTATTAAAAAAAAAACATCTCACTATCGAAAAAGACTATATTCTTAAATTAAGAACATATTCTTAAATAAAGAATATATTCTTAATTTCAGAAGAATATCATCTAAAATCTTTAAGAAGATTTTTTAAGTATAAAATCTTCTACTTACGAAAATATAATTTTTTCGGTATAGGTATTCGTTTTGGTAGACATTTCGCAAGGCTCGAACTTGAAAAATTTGCCGTTTCCATATCCAACGACCGAGTATTTGAAAAAGAAAATAGTTAGAGCTCGAGATATTGAATATTCGGATAGATCGAAGGATTTCGATATCAAATTATGTGGATAAGTAAACACAGATCACAATGAGAATCTTTATCGAACAGATCGGAAGATTAAAAATCTCTTTGTTTATTAAAGCAATATTTACGGTAAAAATTTCTAATCAGAGATATGAATTAAATTTCTTTGAATAATTGAGAATTGAGCCGCACGCGAAGCCGCCAATATCCAAACGCATTTTTTGTTTCATTATCAAATGCGTCACCGTAATTAATATTGAGTTTTTAATTAGCGCATACATGAGTGTGTCCTACTTTATATAAGCTCTTGGGGAATTCTGTGCACAATAAGATATAAAACCCGACGAAAAGGTTTATATTAAATTGAAATGTGAATTGCATTCGCTACAAAGCGAAATTCAAAGAGATCCTGAGTACACATCCGCTTTCGCGGAGTAACTACTCGAAAGTTAAACCAACCGCGTGCTTTTGTTAATAATCATATTTCACGAACATAAAGACCGAAGTATTTGGTAATTAGGCCATTTCGAGGAGGACATTTTCCAGCGGTCGCCGTGCATACGCAAAAAGGGGTCGTATTATGTGTCGCATCAAGCGAGAAAGAAAATACGGAAAACTTTCCAACGAGCGGCACGTGACGCGAGTCAGAAAGAAAATCGAGAAGCACGAGAATGGGGGCGGGGATCCGTGCTGCGTGAAAAAGGATTTGCTTTGTATTATTTTCTCGAAGAAAATTTCTCGTGTACAAAGACCGACATTACATTATTTCGCGTAGATTTCTGAGAGACCGGTGCGCGCGATTTGAGTTTTCAAGAAACGAATATACTCGAAAGGTAACGCTAATTAATTATATTTATAAAATATGGCGCCGATTCACGAAACGCGAACAAAATGTAAAAATAAAAAAAATTGCAAAATTATATAAATGTTTTAACGATAAAGATGAAAAAGAAAAGAATACATTTCGAATTTTATTACACCGAAAAAATTATATTCTCGTAAGTAGAAGATTTTATACTTAAAACATCTTAAAGATTTTAGATGATATTCTTCTGAAATTAAGAATATATTCTTTATTTAAGAAAAAAAATAGATAAGAATATATTTTTTATTTAAGAATATATAAAATTAAGAATATATTTAAGAATATATTCTTATCTATTTAAGAAAAACATATATATCTCACTATCGAAAAAGACTATATTCTTAAATTAAGAATATATTATAATTAAATTAAGATAATCTTAATTTAAGAATATAGTCTTTTTCGATAGTGAGATATATACGTTTTTATATAAAGAATATATTCTTAATTTAAGAATATAGTCTTTTTCAATAGTGAGATATATATGTTTTTCTCTATAGAGGCTTTTTATATTCTAATCAGTATATATTCTTATCAATACTACTATTTAGAGGATTTTCCTCTTAAAATAGGGAACTCTTCTTGGCGCCTATTTTAGTATAAAATATACTTAAAGTAAGTGGGATATCTCCTTAAAACAAGAATACAATTTTTTCGGTGTAATATACTTCAAAATTACATTAAGAAATCGCCACTGTCGATCTCTGGCTGGAAAGAAATTTAACTTTAAATATTGCTATTTTTTTTCTTTTTATTTTTTTTTATTTTATTTTATTTTTTTTTTCTTTTTGTAAACGTATTTTCGCCTTTGTTTCATCTGGCGTTTTGCGCCACCTTTATTAGAGGATTTTCTTCTTAAAATAAGAAACTCTTCTTGGTGCCTATTTTAGTATAAAATATACTTAAAGTAAGTGGGATATCCTCAAAACAAGAATACACAATTTTTTCGGTGTATATATTGTCAACTTTGAAAAATAATATATTAAAGTTCACGAGACCACACACTGTAATTTTACTCTCCGCACTTTTGCCGAAAAGTCCCAAGTTGACTACATGAGTTTTCATTAAAACGCGTAATATAACACTGTAAAACATCCTTACGCTACGCTTTCAGCGGCGAGTGGATGCTGGTTTGCCTCATTTGTTGTTGCGATGAAAACTAACGCGCCACTGCACTACACACAGCCGCGCGGAATGCGTGTTTCCGCGAAGTGTGTCACGAAACAAAAAAAAAAACAAAAAACTCGCACGATCGTCATTATATTCGTCGGAAGTAACAATGCGCCATCAAGAAACCGACGTCGATGTGCGCAACGGTAATGTCACGTACTCGGGCGAGGAGATGACGCGCGGTTGCTCTTATCTCGACGAGCGGTTATGTATTTCGGCAGTAACATCTCAGTACCCACCTTATCGCGAGCGGAGGTCGCATAAAGGTTACGTCGGTTCTGCATAGCATTAAACGCGCGCGTAGGAGGAAAAGAGAAAGACACATCCACTCTAACTTTATACGACGCGTTATAAATCTCATAACTCATAATCCTATCAAGCAAGCGCGCGGTGTGTATACGATCGTCGCGTGATCGTTGTTTTAATCTCTAGCCGCTCGATTGAATTGGCAAGTTAAAAAAATCAAATTTAAAATAAACACATATTTTCAAAATTTCGCGCGCGCGCGCGCAAACAAACGCATAATGCGCAGCATCGCGATATGTAAAGATAAAATATAGAAACTCGCTTGCACATTCCGCTTTATATCGGAGTTTCTAAACTGGATTTCCGCTCGGATCCTAATTCCGTGTGTCACGCAAATTAATAGCCTGCTAACGGGATGGCTAATGGCCTGAGAAATTCAAGAAGTTATCGCGGCAACTGTGCGCGGAGGCGGGGCGCGCGTTGCTGTCCAACAAGCGGTAACTACAGATAATTGCCTCGCCTAGCAGCAGCATCTCCATTAATCCCTTGATACTAAAAATTTGTAATTAACGAACAGTAAGCGGTTTACGGTGTGAGTCCGGCCTTTCCAAAAGCGATAAATTAACTACATGACCTTTAAAATATCAAAAGTTGCAGCGTCGTTAGAAAACACCGGGGAAAAAAAACAAAAAAACAAAAAGAGACGACAAATTAAATTCTTTTTGTTCGCCGGAGCGAGTTGTTTTGTGTCTCTCGAATTAAAAATAAATATTCCAGGCAAAAAAACAACACTATATATTTTTACAAACTGTTTTACTGTTTTCCGTTGATTTTGTCCTTATTTAATTATCGAAATGACACTTATCTCATTTAATTGCTTGTATATTTGAGTTGTTTCGCGATTGCTCGCATAAAACAATTTAACCGCAAACGCAGCGCATGTAAGAGAACGTTATTGCGCCACATAGCCGGTAACTTCCTCCTTGTATAGCTTAGGAAGAGTTAATGGCGCAGAGTATGAGAATAGTTAACGAACGGCTGCTGCGAAGTTACTTTTCCCGGTATCGCTTAGGCGAGCGAGATTGTTGCTCAACAAGTAACAACTGACTGGCGATTATAATCGGCCCCAGCAGCGTAAAGCAAGCCCTTATGCCAAAGCCCATAAAGCAAGCATGCGCGCTCGCAACACCCAGTGCGAAACGGATACTTTGATACAGTGGAAACTGCAACCTTGCAAAGACGGATTTAACGGTCAGGCACGTAGATGTGTCCTCGTCGCCGCGTGCGCTAACACACATACATTCTCTCTTTCTCTCTCTCTCTCTCTCTCTCTCTCCTGCCCTCTTTCTCTACAGCTTTTCGAAAATCCGCATTTCATCCTGCCTGATCCTTCGGAGCGCTCTGATGTAAAGCGCTTATACTCCGCCTCGTCGACTATCGATCGACGAGTGTCATCGACATTCGATATTCGACCCGTGTTGCTCTCCGTTTAATCGTAAACCCGCTTGTGCTTTGCTGCAACGTGCGCGCATTTTGAATGTACGATTCCAATACCTACAGTCGTTCAGAAGAGTATTATTCCGAGTTCAAAAGTTTGAAAAAAAAAAAAAAAAAAAAAAAACAATATTTGCAAAAACAAGTTTACATCGCTTATATATAAGAGTTTAAATATATTTGATAAACAACACGGAAAAAAAAGATTTGCTAAAATAGCAAGAAATTAGTTATGGCCAGCAAAAAAACATTTGTTAAGTTTAGTAAAATTTTTGTTTTGCCAACAAAATATTTTGTTGATGAAACAAAAAATTTCGTAGGATCAACCATTTTTTTTTTTTTGCTGACTATATAATAGCAAAACTTTTTTTTCCGTGAAGTTGAGCTAATATAATTTTGTATTTTTATGAAATTTACTTTTATTGTTGTGAGAAAAGAGATAATATACGATTGTCTAATAATTGTTTTCACTCTTTACACAGCGATCGCAATTAATATATTCAGATAATTAATCCCATATCAAAATGGGTTAATTATCTGAGATTTCAGAAAATCAAATTAAATGTCACATTACGAAAATTTTGCACTGGTAAAGAGTCCTTTTGCGTATGTCGAAATTGATCCCTAAAGCAAATACAGATTATAGGACTATACGCTATTTGTTTTAATATACGAGCGATAGAATAAAATATTTTAAATTCATGAAAATTCAGACGGTTGCATAAATGTTGCCCATTACTTTCACAGATGCAAATTTAATCTACGTGTAGAGTTAAACTCCATGAAATCTGCATAAAATTTAATTTTATACTCTTTGAGCATAAAAAATTTTGAAATACGTCTCTCTCTATCTGGTCTTGAAAATATTTCAAGCGTCAGAGCTTTTGTCAGAAATCTCAAAAGAGAGATCTTCAGAAACTATATAAAAATCCTTAAAACTCTCAAGTCTCATTCAAAGTACCGTCTATCTGAGGGATATCTTTTTAAATCTGTAAAATGCTTATCTTCGAATCGTATTCAAAGTCATCTTTGGGCAACTTTTCCGAGCGATTAACCTTCTCAAACATTCAACAAGGAAAGATTCGTCATTCATATTTCTGAACTCGTGTCGCTTATCAAATTCTCTCGCACCAGTGTTTTTTTTATATAAAAGTGTGTTTTTTCTCTCTTTCGGATAAATAATATTAAAAGCTAAATAAAAAAAACAACTTCTCGTACATTTTTTTTCGAGCGTTCGTGAGCAACTCGAGAGAGCTACTGAAATTACGAGATAAGATTAAGAACCCTTCAATGGTCTCGTAATGAACCGAGAATGTCGTTGCCGGAAATAACAGCCCTATCTTCAGCTGTTTACAGAATTACGCGTCCTTTCCTTAGAAAAAAAGAGAATGTGTGTGTGTGTGTAAAATCGCGGTTATACAGTCTTTGGCTATTACAAGCTCACGTGAGCGATAAGGTAAGAAGGAAAGGGCCGTGTGTTTGCCGAAGGACACGAAGTCGTAAAACGAGAGGCAGTCACGCCCGAAATATTGAAACGCCAACGTTAAAAACAGCCGATATTTTCTTCCGACGGCTTTAACGTTCCTTCGTTTTACAACAAACCAGATCTGGCTTGTACACATGATTGAAATATAAATTATATACAGGGTGTCCCAGAATTGGTATTTATCGGGCGCGTAAGACAGCCCGATGCATGCTTATTCGCGGATCTTTGTTAATTAAAATCTCAGTAACTATTGCGAATCTAGCAAAACGGTATAGGACATTTCGACTCAGTTTTATTCCTTCTACCTGCCTACGAGAGATGTTAAACCAATTCTGGGACACCCTGTATGTGTCAGAAAAGGTTTAAATACAAAAAGTATTTTCTGCAAACAGAGATAAATGATGTTTGATAAGAATCGACAATGTCAGTTCCGCAGCGCGAAATTCTGTGAATTTTAACTAAATTTAGTGTTTTCTACGTAAAAACCACAGGCGCAAATACAAGTTCCTGAAGATAGACGCTATTCCTGTATTTGCTGTGTAAATTAATTACACGCGCTGTCCATAAAACTCGACGTTGGAAGCGGCGGCGGCGGAACCGTGTGAAACATTCATACTTTTCGTCAATATCGTCCGAAATCGCGGAATGCGAAGCAAGAGAGTGGGCGCGCGCCCACAAACTCTCTATGTAAAATATTTCTATGTAAATTCGGAATATTCGCAAAAAGAGTGGGAGCGCGCGATTCGATGACCGCGCTCACCCCCGTGTTCACCCCCCACGAGATCAAACTCGAAATGTGTCTAAATAAGATACAAGGGATGCAAATTTAAATGAGCACGCGCTCTGCGCTGCAACGTATCGTCCTGTCACCTTAATCAAAGATGCAACTTACGCTAGTAATTATACAAGCGATGTTTTTTAAGCTCTTAAGTTGCTGCGATGTGTGTGTCTCGAAACAACACATAAAAAAGTCGATTTTGCCGCGACTCAAGGGGTAACGCAATTTAATTTCAAATAAAAAACCGAAATGCGTTAATATTGCGCAATGTCATAACACAACAAAGTAATTGCAAAATTTCTCATTTTATTTAGGAAAAAACATATATATTAATTTTGCTCGCTGCAATATCTTTCCTAGATTTTTCAAATATATCAGCACTTCCTTTTTCTTTCTTTTCTACTAATCAAATCGCAACGACCGACAGCTCGAATATTTTTCCGAGATGCATGCTCTTTGCATTTTGTTCCCCAATTGTACGTCGGTATTTTCCCGCGAATCTCCGCCCGGTGCTTTATGAATATTCCGGGGAGGAGCGCGCATCGTCGCCCTTAAACCTTTTTTTTTTTACTAAAAAGATTGCCAGGCGACGTCAAGCGTTTTCGCAAATAGCGAAATAAGTGTGCATAGCGTTTCCTGTCAGAGTCGCCAGAAATATTTACGACTTGCATTTACTTATCCTTCTCTCTCGTTGAGTTTTATATTTTACCAATATATTATAATTTTAATAGGCAATAAAATAGGCCGTTGCAGGATGATGTGCAGAATTAATGTATACTATTTAAATTGTGAGACGTTTCGACTTTATTTTCAGTCCTTTTCAATCATTATGTTAGTTATGTTAGTTGGTCATATTTTTAAAAAATAATTGTAATGTTAATGATGTTTCATTCTTTGCATATTTCTTCGTTACTTAAATTTTAACATTACAATTATTTTTTAAAAATATGACCAAATAACATAACTACCATAATGATTGAAAAGGACTGAAAATAAAGTCGAAACGTCTCACAATTTAAATAGTATACATTAATTCTGCACATCATCCTGCAACGGCCTATTTATTGCCTATTAAAATTATAATATATTGGTATTACCAACGAGGGCCTGAGAACATACCTCATTTTTCACTGTGTTTTATATTTTACATTTTTTTTATATTATAATATTATACAGTGTGGTTTGTTATTTCACTTTGATTAATTAATTACGGTCACGTAAAATATTGCTGAGTTTGCTGCTGCAGGTAACGTGCCGCACCGTATACATGTATGTATATGTATATGTATATCACGCCGTGTAATCGTGAGAGAGCTGAATCGCTAAAATGTGTCCAGACGTGTCACTCGACCGCCAATGCCTCGCATCTGCGCGTCCTTCGAATAAGATACACGCCCGCGGGATGCGAAACAGCACCTGCGGCGTATATCGCGTATATAACATTCGCTCGCGAAGTCACTCGAACCGACGACGAGAGTACAACATGTATAATAAATTCGTGACCCGCGCCCGCACACTGAATACGCACACGTGGATGTTTCGCACGATGATTGCGGGAACAACAAAATTTTTGGTCGAGATTTGATAACCGGTGAGAATACCGCCAGTTCGCGTTCGATAGAACGCATCGAGCGAGAGAATAAAGTTGCGAATAAGATCGGGCGAGGAAAGTGCGCAAAAACGCTATTGCGCGCGCGGCCATATCTGCATAAAATTGATACGTCGAACAGGTGGGTGAATGCGATGATGGAAGACCGCGTTATCTCACCGCTGTAATATGTTCCCAAGACGGGATCTATCATAATTCAAAAATTCCCCAAAGCATCACGGGAATATTGATGCCATCTTCGGTGAAGCCGCAGGTCTTCACCGTTTTATATAGTTTTTGCATTCAAATTTTATACCGCACTAAAAATACGAACAAATTTACGAACAAATTTTTGATACGATCTCGCGCCGCGTGTTGACGCGCCATTTTAGACCATTTTATTTAACCATTTTAGTTTTTTATTGAAATAACATATTTAATTCTTGCGTTTTATATTTTCAATCAACTCAAATTCCACTCGAATTGGTTTTTTTTTTTTTTTTTTTTTTTTTTTTTTGGTTTTTACTCTATTATGAGAATAATTTTGAAAATGACGTGATCTTTGTTTTTTTCAATAAAAATTATATCTTTGCTCAAAATCAGGCCGCGGCAAAAACATTTCAATCACGTCGGCAATATTTCCCCTCGGTTATATTTTATTAGTTTTCGATATTCGATTATCGGATATTCCGGGCGTGAGTGCAAGTATCAAAACCCTCCCCCCGGTATCGCGCTAATCGGTGAGAAACCTACTGCTTTTCCTTTATATACGACGCTACGACTTTTAGCCAGATGAAAATTCCATTGAATGAAAAATATAGCGCCGCAAACTGTTCTGTTTGCCGCACAAACTTTCTGAAACATGCAGCGGATCATCCTGCAACGCGCGCGCGCATTGTTGCAACACGCGCGATGAAATTTGAAGAAGCTGCGCTTCAAATATCTATGAAGGAATCCGCTTTGCGGATATGTTTTTGCGCTGCACGCGGCGCATTATTTCTTTGAATTGAGTGAAAATTAGATATTGCACAAGCAAGCACCGTCGCAGCTGCAAAGAGTTTGACTTTACACATTTCTTTACACTTCATCGCGCCATGAATTAAAGCAATTAATATTTTACAATTTTTAAAAAAAAAGATAGTGATTAGAAATTAATCCAAAAGATTTTAAAATTATAATTATGTATATAATATTATAATTAATATTATATACATAATAATTATAATATTATAATATTATAATTATGTATATAATATTATAATTAATATTATATACATAATAATTATAATATTATAATATTATAATTATGTATATAATATTACTTATGTATATATTTTCGCGACGCTGAATCTTTAACTCAATAATTCATGCACTTCTTTATGCACGGTAACGCTTTTTATTCGCTCATTTGAAAAAGCTATAGCGCTACAGCGCTTGATACTTACTACTTATTTAGTATGCCATGAATCACTAACGTAATTCGCGCCGGTGTATAAAATATTCAAGATACGATCACGACTCACACGTGTCTGCCGCAAAGATAACTCGGGGCGTGTTTTCGAACATATACGTTACTGTTTTCTCTCTTTCTTCGTACGAGTCGCTATATCAGAGAAGTCTGTCTAATAACCTGACCTTTACGAACATTACCGGCACGATACTCGCCATAAAACTGACAGATATGTGTATCTTTATTCGTTCGTGACTTTACAACCAATGAGAAAAACTTTGCGAAAATTACGCAGGGACTGGTTAACGCGAGGTTAAACAAAAATACATAACACTATCCGTAATCGCGCTTTGTATTTAATGACACCGAAAAAATTGTATTCTTGTTTTGAGGATATCTCACTTACTTTAAGTATATTTTATACTAAAATAGGCGCCAAGAAGAGTTTCTTATTTTAAGAGAAAAATCCTCTAAATAGTAATATTGATAAGAATATATACTGATTAGAATATAAAAAGCCTCTATAGAAAAACATATATATCTCACTATCAAAAAAGACAAATTCTTAAATAAAGAATATATTCTTAAATAAAGAATATATTCTTAATTTCTTTTAATATATTCTTCTTAATTTATTTTAATATATTCTTAAATATGTGCCGGTTATCAAATCTCGACCAAAAATTTGTTCTTAATTAAAAATATATTCTTTATTTAAGAATATATATATTCTTTATTTAAGAATATATATTCTTAATTTCAGAAAAATATCATCTAAAATCTTTAAGAAAATTTTTTAAGTATAAAATCTTCTACTTACGAGAATATAATTTTTTCGGTGGATGATATATGACGCGCACGTTATTAAAGGCAGAGAAAGAAAACTTATTACCCTAAACATGCGCACAGTCGTAAAGCGTGTTTCTTTGTTAGTTGATAATAAAATGTCACCATATATTAATTGGAGTATTTCTTCTGTGGAAGAGCAAATAACAGAGGGTATATTATATACTATGACTTAGCTTTTTTATCGTAAACTGTGCGTGTATATATATATATATATACACATGTAACGAATTCTAATTGTAAATTTTTAAAAGTGAGTGTTTTTGAATTGAAATCTCAATTCTTAAATTCATACGGGATGCTGGATTTGCATCTCACATATGAAAGACCCCGAACAAACCCCCCTAACAGCCAATTTTTTCACTTCTAGATAAGTTTTCGATAACTTTATCTAGAAGATATCTCCCAAAATTGGTTCTCCTTATTGGTTCCCAGAGGAATTTATTCAGAGGATAGCTATCGAAAGGTATGAAGAAATCGGCCGTAACTAATTTTAAAATATTGCGAAAAAAACTCGGCCAGGAGTCGAATCTGGAATCTCCGGCTTTCCGTGCCATCCGCCTTCCCTGTTAGAGGCACTTGGAGTTAGTCTCGCAATACTTATACATATATCGAAGATAGTCTGATAATGTTAATTGTTAACGCTAATTTTCAGCCAGCGTAATTTTAAACAATCAACACTTAAGGCTTAATTGTTTATCTATTTCGCTCGTTCGTCACGATTTCAAAACACTGTTCACCGCTTAGATTTGCATACATCAACGCGAAACGCGAGAGCGGATGTATTTATTGCAAGTATAATTAATGTGAAAAAGCTTTGACGAGCGCGCAGATATCAACATTGTCAACGTTACTAACGCAGAAATAGTATAAATATTACAAATAACACAATTGCGAATTTACAGATAAAACACGATTGCTTGATTAATGCAAAAGCAATTTTATCATTGTCCAACTAAAAAGCTTGAGAAAGAGAATTTTACAGTTATAAAAAATATTAAATATAATTTTATACACGTACTATATGTATAAAAACATAGTCGTGCGTTTATATATATGTTGCGTTTCATTATTTCTTAGTTAAAAAATGCAGCTGGAATATATTTTGCATGTGAAATTCGTCGTATTCGTCGTTCTGGTCTGAATGCCCTTTAATTGCAATAGAAATCGGTTTTGCATTAGATCCGGTTCTGATATTGGAAATTCGTGTCGGTTCGCTCGCCAGCCAACCCTTAAAAGTCCGAAAGCGAAACGGAACCACCACCTACGCGATTAATCTGTATTTGTCGTGGATCGATATCGTACGAAAGCCCGAGGATATATAGAAGGTACGTGGCGTCAAGCGGTTGTGATTAATCGTCCAAATTCAAAGCACAGTTGATATTCCATTCGCTGCGATAACAAACAAATTCTCTTGATATACAACCCGCACGGTGCCCCGGACGTCGGGTAATGCATAGCTATCGATAAAAAAGCGCTTCGCCCGTCCCGGGAAAAGGAACGATCGGAAATGATGAGAGAAGACATTAGAGTGTGAATGAAAATTAGTTTTTGCCCCCATTTTCGAGAACGCCGGCAAAATTATGCCGGCTTAATCATATAGAATGCACAAATAACGTATCCTAGGTACTACATTCATATAACTGCAATAGTAGCAAATTAAGAAAGAAAGATTCACCGAAAAAATTGTATTCTTGTTTTGAGGATATCCCACTTACTTTAAGTATATTTTATACTAAAATAGACGCCAAAAAGAGTTTCTTATTGTAAGAGGAAAATCCTCTAAAAATAGTAATAATGATAAGAATATAAAAAGCCTCTATAGAAAAACATATATATATCTCACTATCAAAAAAGACTATATTCTTAAATAAAGAATATATTCTTAATTTCAGAAGAAAAATTTATCATCTAAAATCTTTAAGAAGATTTTTTAAGTATAAAATCTTCTACTTACGAGAATATAATTTTTTTGGTGTGCGACACATATAATCACGTCGTAAGAACATTTTATGGAAGTCTTTATATCGAAGAAAGAATATCGATATGAAATAAATTCCAACAAAACCTGTGTGAAAAAAAATATATTTTAGTAATGTCGTCAATCAACGTAACGTTGCGGAGTAAATTTTATGTCGACACTGAGTATGGAGAAATGACAGTTCGATCGACAAGAGGAACGGCTGTTTGACAGAAGAGCCCGTCGACGACGCGTTATTGCGATTGCGGAGTTCGGGAGATAGATTCGAATAAAAAGATTGGAGTTGTTCAATCGTTCGACGGAAAAGATCCCTTCGATCTGTTCGCGGATATTTTTACAAGTTCTGCGGATTTGGATAAAGCGTGTGTTTTTAATCCGAAAGAATTCTCTGACAATAAGTCGTTATTTACCACGAGTCGAGAAATTACGGACATAAACGACATAATAGCGGGAGGAAGTAGAGTAGCTTCCGCAAAGAGAAAATATTTCCCGCGGAAATCTGCTTGAGAGTAGAATATAATTCATCTTTTCATACACGCTATCTACCCAACGCGCTATATCTCTTCTACTTTACAATTTAGCAAGCTATATCGTATATACGCGTGATGCAATTACGGCTTACAATAGCGCGCGTCCACGCAACACGTACACACACCCGCGCAATCTTGCAATTCAGCCGCAATGCGGTTGTATTGCGTATGCATAATAATAATCGGAAGATATAACAACAACACACACGACCGCCCACGCGACAAACGTGTGTAATAACAAACGGGAAAGTTCGCGTGAGATGAATATCGCGAGAAAAAGCCTAAGCGCACACGGCGAGGAACTGTTGTGTGGAACAATATCATTTTCAATGAACAACTGCGCGACATGTGTCGTCGCACAAATTAATGCGACGTATACATATCGAAAGATATAATGGAAATAATAATTACAGCACGCACGTTGCCGGACGGCTAATAACGTAATTAGACGCGCGTGCACGATGAATGATAGAAAAAACCGTATATATTCAAAGAGATTTCATTAACTATCGACGCTGCTAACAATGCGCACTCCGTGAAATTAATTAGCGTAACGGATTTTCCATTTTTTTTTTTTTTTTTCACGAAACTCCGATTTTCCACGATTTTTCACGATTATCAATGTGCAATTTCAAACCTTCTCGCTCTTCGAAGAAGCGAAATTATCGTTCGAAGCGAAATTAACCTTCGTGATTCATTTTACTGATTGAAATTATAAAATATTGATTATATGAATATTTATTATATTATTTTATGGCGCGGAAAGCCGAAGATTCCAGGTTCGACTTCTGGCCGAGAAGTTTTTTTCGCAATATCTTAAAATTAGGGGGATGGCCGGGGTTTCTCATATGTGAGATGCAAATCCAGCATCCCGGAGGAATTTAAGAATTGAGATTTCAATTCAAAAAACACTCACTTGTAAAACTTTACAAGTTGAATTTGTTACATGTGTACACCGAAAAAATTATATTCTTATAAGTAGAAGATTTTATACTTAAAAAATCTTCTTAAAGATTTTAGATGATATTCTTCTGAAATTAAGAATTTTTTATTTAAGAATATATTCTTAATTAAGATAATATTCTTTATTTAAGAATATATTCTTTATTTAAGAATATATTCTTAATTACAAATATATTCTTTATTTAAGAATATATTCTTAATTACGAATATATTCTTTATTTAAGAATATATTCTTAATTTAAGAATTATAGTCTTTTTCGATAGTGAGATATATATGTTTTTCTATAGAGGCTTTTTATATTCTAATCAGTATATATTCTTATCAATATTACTATTTAGAGGATTTTCCTCTTAAAATAAGAAACTCTTCTTGGCGCCTATTTTAGTATAAAATATACTTAAAGTAAGTGGGATATCCTCAAAACAAGAACACAATTTTTTTGTTGTATATATATATATACACGCACAATTTCCGCTCAAACATCCTGCGAATGGCTCGTAAGATCTTATATATTTCTTGTTATTAAAATATTGATACGTGCATATATTTCACTTTGTTCCGACAAATAACAAACTTTCAGATGTGTCAATCAAATTTTATCTTAAAAAAGTTATAAACCGTATTCTCACAAAATTGAAAAAAAAGTGTCACACAAAATATATTGAAAATTCGGAACTCACCGGTACAGTCGGCAATGTGTCAATCGAATTATCGCCAGATTCGGTTTAAAATTTGATTTGAGAGATTTGCGCCGTTCGACTGTCACTCTATATAAATTTCTGGAAACTGTACACACAACTGTATGTAAACAAGCAATCCTCGCGCAACCAACAGTGATTTGTCGTTTATTTGGATACATCGTTTTAAAGATAACTAATGACGATCGCGCGGTTGGACATTCGCAAATAAGCCGTTTCGACGGCTTTGAAATCGATTCATGTATCATCCGATATCACGAAAATCCACCGCGTCCTAACGATGCGTAAATGTGCGTGGCAAATGCACACACACACACACATACACGAGTTCGTAATCCAGTCTCGATGATATACCCACCGACACGAACAGAGAGACACGTGATACACGAGTACCGACTGGTCGAGCCTGTCACAACATCGGCGGCACTTAAATTTCAAAACAGTTATACATCTTCCGACGGTATTCGGGAGCTTCGTGCAGCCGCAATCCGCTCGGGCAATCCGCCCATTATGTCACCGAAGCCGCGACTGCGACATACGAAAAAAAATCGATACCTTTCTACGACGGACATATTGTTTCGTCGAAAGCCGCCCGGGATCTCACACACGGCTGACTCATTTCGAGCTAGTCGCGAAATAAAGTTGCGAATGTTTGCGCTCGATAATATATAAGCGAACAGACGGAGATGCAATTTAAAAGTTATTTCGTTAACACTCCTGGTTGGACAATATATAAATTATTTGACTTATAGTTTGCACGTACTTAATCTCTACATCTCTCCGGTACAAATTTTAATAAATCAGAATAAAATATATTTTACGCGAAATAAATCTCGAGAAGATATTTCTTAGTAAATTTTCACGAAGTTATCGAGCGTAGTCCGTTTTAATAATAAGTAATGTAGGAATAATTAAAAAAAACGGCTCTTGAAAATATGAGTTTCCACCTGAGCGTCGTGAGAAAAGCGCGTGGGTTTTTTTCAGGGCACGACTCGCCATTTTCCCTTCGCGGAAAAGGGATGGGAAGCGCGGTGCCGTAAATAAAAGTTATCGCGATATATCATGCAGTAGCAAGAGAGAGAGAGAGAGAGAGCTGGGTAAGTCGACGCAACTCCTGGATTTATGACAAATCTTGCGGCCGGGATATTCGCGAAAAGAAGAAACGCCCACACACACACACACGCACGAGAGAAACAGATGCCTTCGGAGACGACACACACACACACACACGCACACACACCAGATGAAAGACAGTATCTCGTGGGCAGACAAGAGAAAGAGCTGAAGTTCTATCGATTATCGAAACGAAGGCGGAAAAAGAGCAGGAGGCTTTGATGGATTCAAACACGGCCTACCACTTTTACCTCGAACCACACCCCATCGCGATCCACTCCGTGAAAGTGGTTAAAACGACGAGAATGCTGCCTCTCTCGTCGGAAAAACGAGTGGCTATGTGGATGATCGATCGCGGGGAAAGGGAAAGAGTGATCCGAATCCACTCGACTTCGGCCAACAATGGGTTACCCGACAATGGATTGCTGCTCCTGGTCGAAACTCGGAGAAAGTTTCCCGCTGCGTTGTCAAACAACAGTGTAATAAGGAAGGAGTATTTGAAACTTTTTCGCGAGATTTTTCTTTTCAAAAATTATATTCGTATCATTATCAACAAGAAAAACTTATTTCAAAAATAACACAATCTGTTAAATATACATGTAACATCTATATGCGAGAAATTTGTAAAAATAATTCTGAGAAACTCGACTAGTTTGTTATGCATGAAAAAATTGTTTTGCTTTAATATCAAAATACCGTGCGTATTAACAACTTGAGGAAAACGGTATTATTAATACACGCAGAAAATATATCGATAATATAATGTATTAGTTGGTTAGAAATATTAGCGGTATTATTATTATTTAGAATGGTAAATGTAAAATTAATTATTATTTAGAATGTTAATATGTTAAAAGATACTAAAAGAAGTTACAAGTAGAAAAATATCCAAGACGCTAAAAGGTTTAATAGATTACTATATTACCATATTAATATGTTATATATTATATTATAATATATTATATATATGTTAAAATGAAAATGAAAGTTATTTCGGGTAAATGTAAAGATGTAAAGATGTAAAATGTAAAGTAACCGAAAGCCATCCAAAGCCGAAAGGCAAGGATTAAGTTTAATAAATAATAAAATAAAATATATCGATAATATAAGTTTTTGACTACACCGAAAAAATTATATTCTCGTAAGTAGATTTTATACTTAAAAAATCTTCTTAAAGATTTTAGATGATATTCTTCTGAAATTAAGAATATATTCTTTATTTAAGAATATATTCTTCATTTAAGAATATAGTCTTTTTCGATAGTGAGATATATATGTTTTTCTATAGAGGCTTTTTATATTCTAATCAGTATATATTCTTATCAATATTACTATTTAGAGGATTTTCCTCTTAAAATAAGAAACTCTTCTTGGCGCCTATTTTAGTATAAAATACACTTAAAGTAAGTGAGATATCTCTCCTCAAAACAAGAATACAATTTTTTCGGTGTACATATTGATTTCGTGCGAATTAGATGATGTCTCTTATATTTTGAAAATCTATATACGAGAAATTTGTAAAAATATTTCTGAGAAACTCAACTAGTTTGTTATGCATGAAAAAAATTGTTTTGCTTTAATATCAAAATACCGTGCGTGTTAACAACTTGAGGAAAACGGTATTATTATTAATACACGCAGGAAATATATCGATAATATAAGTTTTTGACTGCATATTGATTTCGTGCGAATTAGATGATGTCTCTCATATAATTTTGAAAATTGCACGCGCGTCAATCTAACGGGATTACGTAATTCGGGGATGCACACGGGAATGCATCTCGCGCGCACTGCCAATCAGAACAGCGAGCCGCGAAATTCGATCGAGGCACTTTCGATCGCGGAATTAACCGATGAATTATTCTCACCCCGGCTGCGATTGATTTATGGTACGACCGGCGGCGTGGCGAACCCGTACCATTTGAAATGCTCTCTCTGCGAAAAGCATCGTGATTTTCTCACGGAACGAATATGATTTATGCATGTGCATGAATATATCTCCGCACATTTTCGAATAACTTTTGTGTCACAATATACAATTGCCGTCGTTCTATCTCAAACGTTTCACATTTGTTTTTTCAAAACCGACAGATGGTAAAATATTAATCGCTTGATTTCTCGCTTATCATCGCTTGATTTATCGCGCTTAAATATCATGTGCAAAAATGCAATTTCATATTTTGTGAGAGAACTCGAAACATGAACATATATGTATAACAATCCGAAAGTCGAAATTTAGCGTCTTTATTGAACCTCAATTTTTCTTTTTTTATGTAGGAGTAAGAGAGAAAGTAGATCCTACTTTGACGCTGCTATACGTCCGAAATTTCCTTTTTTTCTGCTAAAGTTTTAAAGTAGGGTTTAATTCTTAGATCAGACTGCGCATTGCAGGCTCTGATAGGCTCAAAATAGGCTCTAATTAGGGATGAGCATATGATATCGATATATCGACAATATGGATATAATTCTTTTGATATTTGATATTTTAGTATCGATATTCTGTTATTGATAATATCAAAAAGATATCGATAATTTTATTTGATATTGTCAATATTAATAATTATTGTGTGTGTGAATATATATATATATTACATATATTCAATAATTATATATATTATATATATTCAATAATTCCGATAATTATTGAATATATATAATATATATATTCAATAAAATTCCGATCAAACAATGCGACATTCAATATCAAATAAAATTATCGATATCTTTTTGATATTATCAATAACAGAATATCGATATACTAAAATATCAAATATCAAAAGAATTGTATCCATATTGTCGACATATCGATATCATATGCTCATCCCTAGCTCTAATAGGCTCAAAGTAGGAGTAAGAAAAAAAGTAGATGCTACTTTGACGCTGCTGTACGTCCGAAATTTCCTTTTTTCAAAAATTGAGGTTCAATGTAGACGCTAAATTTCGACAATGCTCAAAAAGTATACACATAAAAATTTGTAGTACAGAATATCTGTTATCGTAGTAATACTTGCGCGAGCGAATGAGAATCTCACTTACTATTGAAATACAATAGACACTTGGAACGAAGTACTTCGGAAAGCTGTTAACGGAAATGAGTCTAGCGCGAGAAAGAAAACACGAGAGAGCGCGTTAGAGTCGTTTTAACGGTATAGTATAGCGCTCTTCTTTTTGCGCGTTTTCCCAACGCTCTTTGCGAACTTGTTGGAAAACTGACCCGGGAATACGACACTTCGAGTACTATCTTTAAGACGCGCTCTTTTATACGGCTCGATATTCCGTTGTCACGTTTGTCGGCGCGTTTTTCGGATCCTTGACGACAAGTTAGCTTTTTTAATGGCGCGCGAAGACGTTAAAAACGCAAAGAGTCGAGAAATGAGCGCGAAGCCACTGGCATCGTAAAACAGCAGATCGTAATACGGAACTTGAAATTCTTTTCATGATAAAGCTGTACAGTCTGAAAGGTCGAGTAAGGATCATTAAGCGACCCGAATAAGAGCGCGCGCGGTTGAAATATTCAAAGTACAGAAGCAACAGAACCGGAGGAAAAGAAATTACTTTTTGAAAAAATTTATCGTAGACAATAAAATACGGTGAAAAAAATGCGGAAAATTTTTAACTTTCGAAGTGGATTGTTTTTTTTTTTCGTTTTATTTTGGCATACACAATTGTTCTGTAAGATTTTGCAACATACCACATTTTGGAATAGAGCTGCTGGCTGTGTATCGCGTTTGGGTACACAATAGTCTAGAATAATCCAGACAATTCTACAATATATATATATATAGTTAGAATTACTCCTCTTTTGAACTACGTTATATAGATGTAATTCAAGTCTCGACGAGACCACACGTTGGGAAATCCTTGCCGTAGTTAGTCGCGTGTCCTTTCACAGAGCGTTAATTGAATTTTCAAATCGGACCAATCTCCATGACCTCCATTACGTCTACAAAGTTCTTGATTTAATATGTCAGAATTGGCGGTGTCCGATAAAACCGGTAAATTCGATAAAAAAAAAAAAAATATCTTTCTTTTACAAAAAAAAAATACAGATAATTAAAACGCGAATATAATTAACACGGATAATCGTTCTCGGGCGAAGATAATGTTACCGTACCGTTTAAGGTCTGAGCGGAGTCGTTGGTTTGGATCATTCATCGAACACTTATTAAAACTGCGATGTATAAACTAACGATAATATTACCATCTCGCGTTCCTCTATCGGAAATCGGATCTAGCGATCAAATTTCCACTTCAATTGCGCGCTTGCTTTAGCGAAGCGATTAACACATCCGCACACACTTAAGAGGCGGTTAATAATTTAATTACACAGTATCGTTTTGTATCGAGTTATTCGGCGAAAAGTTCCGTCACAAACAGAATAAATTCAATTGCACAAAAAACTGTGCACTGAGAAAAAAAAAGTTGGTGAAGTAACAAAATAGTATTCGATTTCAACTATATGCAGCGGTCACGGGCTGTCAATAAAATATTGATAATTGTAAGAAGATATCGTGTTTCAATAGATATAACAATTAGATTATTACCGAAAGACAATTTAGTTGTTTTAACAAAATTATAATTTGTTTAAATACAGGTAACTTTGAACGTACAACACAATAGGACAACACGATATTTTGTCTGCTTATAAAAATAAGCAGTTTGATTGAATGAAATACTTGGTACAAAGAAATTCAGATTATATTCAATTGAAGTAAATGAGAATTGCCTGTTTCATCTTTTTTAACAGTATCTTTTGTTTGAAATTATCGCAACTTATGTTCGACAAAACAATTCACGGTTTAGTGAATTAACCTTTTCGCTCCGGGACTGGTCCATATATGGACCAGCAAGAAAAGCGAACGTAATAGATGTTTATAAGGTCAATTTAATGCACTAAATTTAGGAAAAAAATTGAAAAAAATCCTGGTTACTTCTTTGACCTTCAAAATTAACTTTGAAGGGGGGGGGTAGCAGGTTATTATTAACTTTTTTAGCTAAAATGCGAGGTCAATTTTAAAGGAAAAATCCCCGGAGCGAAAAGGTTAAATATGTTCATTACCACTATTGTTAATTCAACTTATACGAATTTTGTTATCTTTATTATCCATATGCTTGAATTAAAAAACCAAGTATTTCAGATAAAACAAACTGAAACTCAACTAAACGCATTTAGTTGAGTCAATAGTATTTTTTTCTCAGTGTATGTATATATCGTCACTCCCTACGTACAATTACATAAGTGTCACATATGGGATTTTCAGTTTATTGCATAGTGACACTCAGAAAGTCATGTTCTTTGTGGTCGCCAAGTATTAAAAAAAAATATTCACAAGTAAGATAAAAATTTAAAACCGAAAGATCCCTTAACCAGGGACATTATATGAAGCTTCAAACTTTTAAACTGCTCTCCTCTAAAACTTGCGTTTTGGAGTTACGGGATTATACGTAGGGAGTGACGATATAAAGATGTAAAAAATGTTGCAAAAAAAAATATGCGCCAGATGCTGTTGCTCTTGTTGCTCGTATTGCGCGCGGCGCAAAAGATGGATCGAGACTGGATTTTCGGAGAATGAATTTGTTCTTTTCTTTTCGGATCACACATACGTGACATAGTCTCCCGGGATCCATTTGTGAACTAACATTGCGTAGAGACATATTTCCCGGAAGAACGCGCTGGATTATTATGACACGTGCGCAAACAGACGCGAGATATTTTCAATGCGGAATGACATTATTTTGAGACATTGCGCGCTATGGCGTATTCGCAGCTCAAAATACCGGGAATTAATCGTGCGAGCACGATGTGACGAACGACCATCTCGAAATAATGACAGCGGGAATAAACCTGCTTTGTGCGACGCAACAGTGTCCTCCGTGTATATAGTCGGAAAAATATCGCGGCAAACCGCTCGCGCGATTCGCTCGAACTTGCTGCGCAACTCGCTCCAATAATCCGTGCACGCGCGATTTTTCAATAATTAATCACTATAGTACCCGTAGTCTTGGAATTCGCGCATTCGATATAGTTCGAACAAACTCCCGTTTTCTTCTTTAGGTACGACGCTTCGGAAAATGAAAGGATTAAAACAACAATAGGAAACAAAGACGCGCGAAAAGGCGATACGCAAGTTCGAAGTTGTTGGCAATTTTAGTTGTCGAATTTCCGTCCCTCCAATGTCGTTTCTCCCCCCCGTTGCATTCGCCGAAAACTCGATCAATTCGTCGCTAAGCAAAGGAAAGTTTATCGCACGTGCGCAGCTAACGCGACGACAATAAAAAAAAAAAAAAAAAGAGCAGCTTGCTGTTTTTTTTTCTTGCTCCGGTCTTTCTCTCTCTCTCTCTCACTCTCTCTGCTTCGCCGCTGTTGCATCCGTTCTTAAAGAAGTTTCGGATGCGAGTTAGTTCGGAATTGGCAGTGAATACACACGAGAGATAGTGATCTAAGCGGGCTTTCTCTCCGGAGACAAGAGAAGTAGGTCGCGGACATTAAATACGTTAGACGTTCGTGAGCGCGTTGTCGAGCACCGAAAACGGCGCGGAACTTTGCCGCCACCGCATCATCGTAGTCGCTCCCCGTACGGGAATATAATTCCACGTGTCGTTCTGAGATAGGTATAGTCTTCGCGCGTCTCAGGGATATATGTGACCGTTTATAGTCTCGCGACGCGGAATTGAGTTTATCTGTCGCGAATTATATATCAAAACGTGAGCGTGAAACCACCCAACGAAACGGGCAACGCAACGACGATTAGATGCAAATTACTTTGCAAAATGCGCTAAAGTCGCGGCGGGTATACGACGATGATGACTCGAAATATTTCCTCGAAGAAGAACCGTCAGCGAATGTCAGATCCAAAGTTCACTCAAACACGAGAGCTATGAGCCGAAGTTGGTCCTGAAGCAAGGACAGCGCGTGCCGAAAAGTTTCTATTGTGTTGAAGAAGAATCCCGCGAGAATTTTAGCCCACACTGAAGTTAATCCAACCGCTTCTCTCTATCTCTCCTCTCTCCTCACCTCCTTTCTCTCTCTCTTCTCTGATTTATTCCCCTGTATTCTCTCTCTAAAGTGTTATAGAATTTTTGAAACGGTCCGCTATAAAAACGTCATGTCTCCGATAAGCGCAGAAAGATTTTTAGCACAACGCTGTAGTTTATAGTACGCACACTAGACAATTTTATTGTTTCTCAATGTGACACGCAGCTTTTTTTATACAGGATATAAAAGCCGTTCCAAATGTTTTTTTTTTTTTTTTTTATCAAAGCTAAAGATAAATACAACATAATGCTAGAAACTTTTTAATGTTAGATTTAGTTAGGCTCTCTCTCTGCTTAATAGAAAATACGAGTCAGTTCGAACTAATTGCAAATTTCATGTCTTATTTTGTAATTTATCACGTTTTCACCGATGTATTCGATTCATTTAGCCGAACTACTAAACGAGATGAACTAGTAAAAAACAAACTTTCATGAAATTTTTAACATTCAATATTTTTTTGATAATTAAATAATCATATTATTTATAGTACTATGTTTTATAATAAGAATTAACTACATTAGTTAAATTTAACTAATGTAGTTAATTAACTAATGTAGTTAATTAACTAATGTAGTTAACTACATTAACTACATTAACTAATGTAGTTAATGTAGTTAAATTTAACTAATGTAGTTAATTCTTATTATAAAACACATAATATATTAGTTAAAACATAATATATTAGTTAAATTTAACTAATGTAGTTAATTCTTATTATAAAACATAATACTATTAGTTAAATTTAACTAATGTAGTTAATTCTTATTATAAAACATAATACTATATATATAATACTATATATTTAACTACATTAATTAACTGCATTAGTTTAATTGTATATTTTTACAGTTAAATTGAAGTAAATCGATAAATATCACGAATACTCTGCGGGAAATTATGCTGCACGCATAGTTTTTTATAACATAATAATACGCTGCACGCATAAATTTCCCGCAGAGTATTCGTGATATTTATCGATTTACTTCAATTTAACTGTAAAAATATACAACTAATGTAGTTAATTCTTATTATAAAACATGATACTATATATATAAATAATATGATTATTTAATTATCAAAAAAATATTATTGAATGTGTTAAAAATTTCATGAAAGTTTGTTTTTTACTAGTTCATCTCCGTTTACTAGTTCGGCTAACTAAATGAATCGAATACATCGGTGAAAACGTGATAAATTACAGAATAAGACATGAAATTTTTTTTTTTTTTTATTGTTATAATCAATTTTACATGTTCGCTCGACAGAAACACATGTCGGGATCGCACTACTTATTCCGGGTAGGAAATCGGGTCTTGAAATAACTAGCTTCATTAATCTAAATCCAGCGGCCTGTTCACATCATCGTGTATGTTATTGCCAAAGTCAAAGCGTGCGAAAATTTATTCCTACATTCTATGTAACAAGTTGCTAAATGCAACCGCGCAACTATATATTACACATATTTACACGTATTACTCACTTAGACCATGGAATTCGTAGAGTTGGCGTTAGATACAAATTTAACGACTCTGCTATTAATTTGTTGAAGTCCAATATCCAGGCGGTGAATTAAGAAATCGCAAAATTGCGAAAAAGTTTTCTTTCTGGAAGATAACTTTTTCATATGTTTTTATGAAAAAAAATAAAAATATACACTCTATGATAAATCTTTATACGTTTAATACGTAAACTACTTTTGTTAAAATTGTGCAACAAAATAAGGGTTATGAAATCAGGTAATTTAGTCAACAAAATTGTATTTGTGCACAGTCATTACCGAACTCCGACGCAAGTCGTACGCACTTTGCATACGGATAACAGCAGTGCTGCTATTTAAAGGCCGATACTATTGACTTGAATTTACATCCGACCACGTGTACCTCGATTTCACACAAAAGCGTTTGTATTTTTTGTAAGGTCAATGTCCCCATCCAAACACTTTTCCCGTATAATTCGATAAAACATCTCGAAATATCTGAGCGATTTGCACCGCGACACGATGTTAAAGCTAAGTTATTTATCGGGAGCTATTCACGTTCAGTAGCGCATTTAAACTCATACCCACGCTCTTGGTACATATGTTATCCTTAGAAAAAGCGTAAACTGTCATGAATAAAATATTCTTCGTGTTCTAGTTTCTCAGATGAATATTTTTGAAATTTCTCACGTTTCTTGTCAGACTAAAAAAAAAAAAAAACGATACTAATCTGCAATTTGTTAGAAAGTTGTGTCGCGTAATATGTATGAAAATGTAATTTTATTCACAATAAATACAAAACCGATTGATTGAATATCTTTAAAAAAGCATCACAAAAATATATTTAAAAATTCTATTCTATTTTAAAAAAACTATTTAAAAAAACTCTGTATCTTAGAAAAATTATTAAAAAATTTCAAAACATATAAGCGCGCAAAAAAGCAAAAAAACTTCTTTTAAATAATAACATCCTCTTATATATGAGGTAATAAAATTATGTTCAAACACATAAACTCTCTTACACAATCGAATAAGATACGAAAGATCTTAAATGTTGTTCAAGATCATCTCGCACGTTATATTTCCTTCGTTATGATGCTATTCACCGCGTGTCGTTAGCCGCATTGACGTTTATCTGCTCTCCGCGACACACGTGCACTACGGACAAACCAGACACGAGGCGGTGCATCGTCTCATCGCCTCGAGCGCGAAATATTGGCAACCCACATGTTGTGCAGCGACACACACGCAATATTGTGTATCTGATATTGCAATAACCCGAATTAGCGTCGGATCTCCTGTGACTGATGCAAGTGATCGAAGTTACGGTGCAAGAGAGAGGCTACGAGTATTGTCTTACGAGTTTAGAAACTTAGTATCGCGAATAGAGCAAGATTGCGCCACCATACGTAACTTGCGATCAATGAACAAAATTTAAATAATTCGTAAATAATCTTGCCTACACAACGCACACATATATGTATGTATGTATACACACACACACACACAAAATATAAAATATTTCTTATTTAACAAGTAAAAGAGTAATAACTAATAATTAAAATATTTTTATCTTCTTAAAAAATTTACATGTTTCTGTTTGACACATATAAATTTTATACCACTTTATATAATTTTATTTCCCATTGGTTCAATAAAGTTGGTTGAAATAAAAGTCAGATAAGTTACGAACTCTCTTGTGACGTTTTTATGGCTATCGTAAATTATAACCATATGTCTTTTATTATATAAATTTATATAAGTGTCAAAGATGATGTAATTCGATAACGAAACGGATTAATAAACGTCGCGCGGTGGCAAATGTGGAAACGTTTGGCGAAACGTATACGTCCGCACCGCAAACGTTCTCTTTATCCGGGAAGTTCCTAGCAATAAACTTGATATTAAGTTCAATTTGCTTTGCACCTCGTAAACGCGTTTGTAACGCCGACCACGTGTCGAGAAAATATTGGCAGTTCCAGCGCGCAAACCAGATTTACATCGACTACTTCCAGCTACAACTGTCACCGGTTACGTTGATATATATACAGGGTGTCCCAGAATTGGTTTAACATCGCTCGTAGGCAGGTAAAAGGAATAAAACTGAGGTGAAAAGTCCTATACCATTTTGCTAGATTCGCAATAGTTACTGAGATTTTAATTAACAAAGATCAGCGAATAAGCATGCATCGGGCTGTCTTACGCGCGTAAGACTGCCCGCCGCGCTTCGCGCGCTAACGGTGTTACCCATAGCGACATATGGGAGGAGCTAACATAACAACATATACTATAACATATACATATTAAAATGTAATTGTGTGAAGCGCGCCGGGCTGTCCTACGCGCGTAAGACAGCCCGATGCACGCTTATTCGCGGATCTTTGTTAATTAAAATCTCGGTAACTATTGCAAATCTAGCAAAATGGTATAGGACTTTTCACCTCAGTTTTATTCCTTATACCTGTCTACGAGAGATGTTAAACCAATTCTGGGACACCCTGTATATATATATATTGCATATACATGGAGTATTTATTGATTTGCGCGACGAACCGACCATAAAAACTTAATAAATTTGCGACATTTTCCACAATAAAAACTTTCTCTCCGGTATATTTGTATAGATTTCCCTTGCAGCGAGTGTTACGCGAATCTTCAAAACATTTTCGCTCTATAAATGTTTGCGCAGCGGATGAAAAAGCCGGAAATCGAATCGGGGGAGAATGTTTTCAAATAAAAATGAAATATCGATCGTTTGCATTTGCCGATTAAATACAAAGATCTTTTGCGAAGAATAAATAAAATGTAATTTCGCGAGTTATACCCCCGAGACATTGAAATTAATTAATTTTTATTGAACGAAACCAAAAATAACGTTTTATTTATAAAATGTCAAGTCAAGTTAAATTGTAAAATCTTTATAAATAATTGTATTGCTAAAGAGAGAGAGAGAAAAAGAGACAGAGAGAGGGTAGAGAAAAAGCTAAAAGCGTGCTTGAGAGCTTAAACCTTCGAGGAAGCTCTAACTAGACGAGCTTTTAATTAAATTTAAGAAGATGAGCTCTTAATGGAATATGAAGTCGCGTTTTAAACACGCTCAAGATTAACTGGTGCTTGTGTACACATTGTAAAAGTCCGCTTCGTGTTTACCGTAACATCAACAATAAATTGACCAATGCAAAAACGCTGCAGTAGCTGTTAATTGGCTACGTTATATACACTACCGTGTATTTTACAGCAACATGACAAACCCCAAGACGAGACTGTAAATCTCTCTTTTTCTCAATATATACGCAATCTCAAAAAAAACAATCGTTATAATCTCCTTCTCCTATTTTTGCATCCTTACGACAAAATACCAAATATTACTATTTAACAGCTGTGTGCGGTACATTCTCAATGTTTCTCTTGATATAAAACAATAATATCAGTGTGTTTGCGCGGCAATCTCCGCTCCGCTGTTATTGTTAGCACTCTCGGTTATCGCAACAAGAAGCCTTCGGTCGGCTCTTTAATTAGTGGCTCGATCGTGGGAGAGTCGCAGCAAGAAACCGAGCACTTCGGTCGCGCGCGACCGAACAACTATTGCGAGCGCGGCAATGTAACGCGCGACAGAAGCGACGCAAACAATGTCGAATGACATCGACCCGGTCGCAGGGAACGGACGGGAGAGAAACGAGAAAGCTCAAAGCTCATCTATTATTGGCGCAAAACAGAAATAAAATGCAGTGCGACGGCCTGTGAAATCTACGAGGCTGACGGGCTGCCAACTTTTGTTCTCTCTATGTACGCTTTTGACTTCAATATTTTCAATTCCCGTTATAGTCCCCGGCTTCGCAAAATTGCGCCACTTTTCTCACACGACTTCGCGTATACGGAAACACACAAACACACAAAAAATGCATCTCACGTTGTAACATTCATATATTTGTTGTGTACGGACAATCAGCGTACGGTTATGATTGATACAAGCTTTCGATGGTTAGTTAGTTAGTTTTTTCAAAATTTAGATATTTTATATTTAAATTTCAAAAATACCAAAATAGTTTAAGCTTGCGTATATGTACTTACAAAAATGGAAAAAAAAATCACATGAGTTGCATTGTTTGCAAAAAAATGATATTTAGTTGAATATGTAAAAGAGACTCACCACAGTAATAGGATAAACTGGATTGATGATTGTGAATAGAAGGACGTGATTCGGTTTGTTATTGTCTTCTCTGAAACATTAATTGATATATATATATATATTATATTTCATCGAACACAGAAAAGGACTTTTGATTGAAGTTCGCTCGCTCTCCGGTTCGCTCTCGTGAATTTCCGTTTTCATTTGTCCTCGTTAAAAGACGCTCCAATTATTCCGAAAATTCAATTACGGAAGTTCGAAAACGAGGCCTCGATTATCGTCGAGTTCGCAAAAAAAAAAAAAAAAAAACTGCCGCGCGCGAATAATAATTCATTCTTCGTCGATCGTCGCGTCGACGTCTTTGCTGACGCGGTGCAAAAAGCGCGCGCACCATTGATTGCATCCCGCGCTGAAACCGAGAAATATCATCCCTCCGCGACTTCATTTTCTCACGCAGATTGAAAAAAAAAATCTCGTAAATTTTATTTTTTTGCAACGTAACGAGAAAATTCACCATCTCTATATTCGAAATATAACCGTGTTCGCGAGATTTGAAATGTTTCTTTTAATATCGCGTGTAAACTAACTTTTTTTTTTTTTATATGAGAAAACAAATCGCCAAACAACATTCCATATGGGTATGTAGAAAATAAGAGAATTTGTTTTCGCGCGCACGAGAACTGTATGATAATGTATGTCCAAACTATGGGAGACGCGCACGTGTGCATCGTATACACCACGAAGATTTACGACGTCAAAAATAAGATATTTCGCATTCTAGGCGGAAAAGAGAGACCAAAACGACGTAATCTCCATTCGAGATTTGACGTGCTCACGTGTGCTGCGCAACGAAGTAACAGCCGCGTGATGGACAAGGCGCGATATAAATTTTTCACGGTTAACATTATTAATCTAAGTATATACGCGCATTCCGCCTCTTTTCTCCGGTAAAATAAAAATCAATTTGCAAATATACTACTACTTCGAATAATGCGGATGAAAATATATAACGTTCGTTGTGATTCAATTTCAACGCTTTCTTTGATATCGCGCATGCTTGCGACAAAGGTCCAGAACGTTCGCGCGACGATAAAATATCAGAAAAAAAAAACGTATCTCATTTTCAATCCGAAACAGAGATCGCAGATCGTGAAAATGTAGGACTCACGAAAAAAAAAAAAAAAAAAAAAAAAAAACTAAATATCGCTTTATTCCCGTTCCCGATTATTCGCGATTATCTGAGGCCGATTATCTGTGACTGCCTCGCCGTCTCTCGAATTCACTTTGCCGGAGGAGGAGAGTTATCGCTCGAGAGTTCGCGAAGCCGGAATATCATTCGCTATCGAGTTACCGGATTGAATCGCGCGCTTAAATGTCCGCGCGCGACTCTTGACTTATTATTTAGAATATACAACACAACACCAGAGAGCAGAGTCGAACTTTCACGACCGGATTCGCATCGTATTTAATTAATTTTCGACGAAATTATGCCGGCAGCGTTTTACTTCGCTTATCGGCCATCCAATTCTACGCTCGAGTGTTCTTTTACAATAAAGTATAATTAAAAATCTCAAAAACACACAGCGCTTTTCAAACAATATTGTACTTGAACCGCATTTCTATTAGAGATATAAAGAGCAGAGGTATATTCCTTAGATTAGATATTAAATCATGTAACAAAATATTGTATGACACTATTATTATATTATACTCTATATAGAAGTAAGAGCGCAAAGTGCGTTTAGAATATTTTTTAAAGTTGATCGTTTGAAGAAACGAAGACACATTAACACCGCGACAGCGCTATTGAGAACAATCGAGCAAACGATATATAAACAGCCATTGCTATCAATAGCTGTTTATGCAAAGTAATATATGCGAGGTAATATATAAATGAAGACGATTAAATAGCGGCATCGATCGCGCGAATTGAACTTAATTGTTCGATCGAACGCAAAAGTTAATAGGTTAAAGAAGTGCATCGCACGATATGCTGTAGATAGCACATCGAGGAAAACAGAAATGTGACGTAAGAGAGAATCTCGAAATATCAAATTATCAGATAAAAATTTCCAATATATAATAAATTTTCTCTGACGCGTTATTCTCTCTCAAAATAAACTTTTCGCAACGACGGGACAAAAAAGCAAGTTCACTTGTTGTCTTTGATCGAACATTGAGAAACTACGTAATTAAAAACTCTTATTAATTGTTCCAACATCTCGTTCTACTATATATTAAGTTTAAATGCGCATTTTATCGCTGTGTTTATTTTGTTTTCAAAATTACATAGATTTTTTTCATTTGTGTAAAAACGAAAAGCAAAAGAATAAAAAAGAACTTTACCTTTTGCGACGTGGCTCATCTCCGTATCCGCCATACTCGTGATTCTGCAACAAAGAAACAACATCATTAATTAACTTTCTTCTCGCAGACGGTTAATTCGTTCAACTCTTGCGCGCGCGCGCACGAGGAGGATTAAATGCCGTTAATGGCTTTATCCAACCGACATCGTTTACTTTGCCATCTGCAACACAGTCTTGTGCGCTTGGTCGCGGCAAGTTCTCCTCAAAAGACGCAAGTCTCCCTTGCGAAACTAAACTCTCTCGCAAGTCGAAAGTGCGGATTTCCCGAGAGCGCGCGCGCGCGTCTCCCTTTCCCTTCTGCGCAGCAACATGTGTTTATCATTTCTCTCTTCCGTCGTCGTAGGGAAATTGCGTAAGACAAATTCGCACGGCGGCAGTTTCGTCGGCTATGTGTTTCGATGCGCGCGCGCGCGAATATGTCACCACGGATGCGTGTTCGGTCAGTCTATTAATACGCGTGCACGCGTCTTTTTAACGACGGCGCCCAAAGCGACGGAAATAGTGCAGCGCGGGACACCTTAGGAGCTCTGTGACGTATAGAGCCGCTTAGATAAATTCTCGAGGCCCCGAACTGGACCACACAGAGGGAAAGATGCGCGAAAGCGAAAGTGTCGATCCTCTTGATCTTCTCCCTTTTGGTATTAAATCAGGGAAAAGCGTCAGAAATATTATAATAACAATAACTTGAATATGTGTTATTCACACATAGCTTTTTCTTATTGACCAATACTTTACTAGGTCGGTTATAAATTGTATTAGGTCTAACGGAAAGTTCTGTTTCCGTTTTTGGAATAAAACAAAATACAAATTTTTCTTACCGTCAATAAACTTTATTTAAATAATATAATTGCCATTGTTATTAATGATTTCTTGCCAGCGTGAGGGCAATTTGTATATCCCATTTTTTGAAAAATTCAGAAAAATTTGTATTTTGTTTTATTCCAAAAACGGGCAGAACTTTCCGGTAGACCTAATATCATAAGAAGTGTTTTTGATGACAAAGATATTATATATATATATTGATAAAAAGTTTATGAGAAACATACAGATTTGAGAGATTATCTATCTTTGACGTCGCAATGCGTTCTTCACTGTGTGTTTCTGATTATGATCTCGCTTAAATAAATTAAAACCACTCGCGCGAGTGTCAATTCCTAAAGCGTCTAACGCGCTTGATATCGCGTAATAAATGCACAGCGTAAGTGAATTAAGCATCAAGCGCGTATTTTATACGTTGGTATGACGTCGCTTGTCGCTTGTCGCGACTAAACAATTCCGCAAAACGACAAGTGAAATCCGAGAGAGAGAGAGAGAGAGAGAGAGAGAGAGAGAGAGAGAGAGAGTTTGCGCGAATTCAATTATCAGTACAAAATAATTATCCGGTCGGTTTGTAAATTACATATATCTAACTGAACGCAGCAGTTGGAAGATAATCAAAAAAAAAAAAAATAACACTGGTGTTGATTAATTTTTTTTTTTTTTTTTATGTTAAAAAAGTCCATTTAGCTTTTCTTGTTGAAACGATTATTTAAATTCAACGTTTATTTAAATAACAAACAGAAATTTACAATTTTTTATATCTTAATAAATTAATTGATAAAATCTACAATATTGTACGTAATAATTGACGATGATTCAACAGTGCGCCGTGCAAAAACTCGCGCGAGATTAGAGAAACGTCTGCGCTGCGGACAAAGAGGAGAATGCGTAAACGAACGAAGCTGGCGCGATTGTGCATGAATCTGTGCGAGACGCGTGCGTCGCTAATGATCCGGTTACGGAATTAACCTGAATGGCAAAGGTGACAGAGAGACAATGTATGACAGACATTTGGTTTTGAATAGCCGTAACGTTTCGCAAGAAATATCGCGTGCTCGAAGAATTGTCTGGATTAAATAATAAAATTATATAAACGAAGTCGCGGGAATTTATCGCGCGAATGTTTATTCTTTCTCTCTCTCTCTCTCTCTTCTCGAGAGAGTTGAGTGTCAAACATGAATATTTACTACTCTCGAAGGAGAGTCTCTAATGCAATCATTAAAGCGCCTTCTATCGCGAGCGGAGAGGAAAATCTACACGGACACAGTCTGATGAGATTCTTGTTGTCAGAAGATCCGCTCCCATAATTTGTTCCCGTTTGAATTCGTTACGAGCTATTATCGTCAGCGAGTCTGTTATTGGCGTTGTTAGCCATTAACGTATGTATTGGCTCATTTGACATTTTCGGATCTTCGTCAAATTTGCAGAGATACGTCCTAATCATTAATAACATTTATATCAAATTCCCCTTCCCATAAATATATTTATTTTTATTGCCGAACGTAATTATGTTAATTGTTAAAAAGTGGGCGAAAAATGTCGATTCCAAATTTAAATTATGTAAATTCAACAAAAAACGCAAAAGCTAATCAATCAAATATTGGAAAAAATATATTTCAAGAATGTACATATTGGGGAAACACGGAATTAAGAACAAATCAATATCTTTCAGACTTTGGTACTGGAAAGATAAGTTAGCTCGAACGACGTGCATATCCAACGCGAATTACGCGGATCGCAAGCGAGAAATTCGCTCCGCCTTCGCTGACAATGAGCTTAATGATTTATTGCCGGCGATCGCTCGTTAATTCCTTCGTCGAGACGTCGTGACTTACGAAATGTGGCTGAACGGTCGCCGAAAAAAAATATAACACGCGAGCGGTAAGAATCCGTTCTTGGGCGAACGGCCAAGTCAAGTCTCCGACGGCGGAGACTTTGCGGAATATCCCGACGCACACGCACGCACACACACACACGCACACTTCGCATCCCAACTTCTCCGTCGTCACGGATATATTCTAGAGCTCTCACATAGTATTGCCGTTACGAGGCGGAGAATGCCGCAGGGATCCGTCATATGTTGTTATAAACATAACTGTGCACTGGCGCGCGACCAACCACGTGCTTCCGCGCTCAATGGGTAGCTGGTTAACTCGAGAAAAAAAAAAAAATTATACCAGAGGTTGTTCTCGCGCAAGATCATCTTGCGAAAAAAAAACTGATGTGGATGGCAAAGCGCGAATTGCTGTTGCAAAACACGTCGAGCTTTTGACATACACACACGCTTTGATATCCAATCCGTTTTACAAATGTGACAGTCAATAAAAACTCGGATTGGCCCGCAAACACAATTGCTCATGTGACGTTCAAAATAATCAAATGTCAAACACAAACCGATATAAAAGCTACGCGTGTTGTAATAATTTTTTAAAACATAAGGTATATAATAAATTATAAAATTTCGCTCGCAATATTAACAATAAGCATAGAAAAATATATGTAACAAGGTCTGTTTTCGGATGCTTTAACGGATCTTCAAATTTATTCAGAAACCAAAACGCAAATAAAAAAATTTAGAATAACAAATGACAAACGTTTCGGACCTTACTTGAGCCCTCTTCAGTGTACAGAGATAACGATCGTTTGATCTTGACTTCGGATATGAAGTCAAACATTATACAACCTATTATGGACTTCTAACGTAAGATCTATCATTTCTTTTCAATTTCCATCTACTTTTGCGAACCTTGCGATACGACGTGATTACTTAAATTTGTATTCATATTTATCTTTGTACACTGACGAGGGCTCAAGTAAGAGCCGAAACGTTTGTCATTTGTAATTCTAAATTTTATTTGCGTTTTTGGTTTCTAAATAAATTTTAAGATCCATTAAAGCTCGAAAACAGACCTTGTTATATATATATTTTTCTATAATAATTTTTTAATTTCAAAAATGTCTCGAGATAAATGTCAGATAAAATTTTATTGCCGGATCAAATAAATATGAGATTTTTTGTATAAAAAAAACAAACATTATAAAGTTGGAATAAAAACACCACGATATAGATACAAAAAACTTTTAGATATTTTTGTTTGAATATATAGCGCGTGTATGTCTCAGCGACAAATCAGCTGTGTTCTTAATACAAAATTGGTATCGTGTCCAATCCAGCTTGTGTTCTCCACTTGTCAAGCGTATCCCGCTTATTGAGTTGATCGTCAAAAGAACAGACAAGAGCCAATTTTCTTCGTGTTTCGCGTTACGATGAAAAATGGTAAGATTCACGACAATCGACTTGCGCATCTCACTTTTCGAGAGATGCGCACCCTTCAATTTATCAAGAAGAACCGGGATAATATTGTGAATTTTTCAGGGAATAACAACCCGGTAAATCTCTTTTTCTTTCGCGTAGCAAAATTTCCAAATTTTCCAAATTTAACAAATTTTTACAATTTGCGAGTTGTAATTTAGACCATATTGTTTTATTCAAATATTATTTTACGCTTCTTTGTAATTCTTACGTGTACAAGTGTGTAATCCTTCGTTGTAATATTCATACTTGCGCGCGCAACAATATCGTTATATTTTCCTATTTTTTAATTTCACGACAAATTCTTTTGATTGCAATCACCATTTTCACAAGAAAATATCAATTATGCACGGACCGTCTCGTCGTGCGATATAAATTGCGCGAGTCTTTTGTGTATTTTACGCCATGTCGTCCTCGAGTCAAAATTTAGCGTCTACATTGAACCTCAATTTTTCTTTTTTTATGTAGGAGTAAGAGAGAAAGTAGATCCTACTTTGACGCTGCTACAGGTCCGAAATTTCCTTTTTTCCTGCTAAAGTTTTAAAGTAGGGTTTAATTCTCAGATCAGACTGCACATTGCAGGCTCTGATAGGCTCAAAATAGGTTCTGATAGGCTCAAAGTAGGAGTGAGAAAAAAAGTAGATGCTACTTTGACGCTGCTATACGTCCGAAATTTCCTTTTTTCAAAAATTGAGGTTTAATGTAGACGCTAAATTTCGACTCGGGTCGCCACCGCCCAAATCTTGAAAACTATCCAGAACAAAGAAACAGCCGAGGAATTCCGTGATTGATACATCGTTTAAAAAGTTTGAATATTCGAACCCCATGAAGATTTGCAAGACTTTTAGGGAAACCGAATATACGCAATTGCCTGTCCGCGCGGATCCGCGCCGACAACTTGTTCGCTTTGCGGGAAAATAGCGCGGGGTGTGGTATGTGCTCGTTACAAAAGCGTTGCTCCTTGTTTGTAATCTCTTTATCAGCACGTGGCTGGCGCGGAGCCAATCGACTTTCTTCTCTCGGCCGTGGAGCAGCGACCTATTCGTCTCCCGTGGTTCGATTTGCTCTATCGCGTCGCGGCTAGATCGGTTTAGAGCATTGACCGGAGAAGAGAATAGCCGCTAACAGCGTGACGCGCGCGTCTCTCTATGTGCACGTCAGAAAGATCGCTTGAGTCAACAGTTCAATCAATTTACGACATGGAGAGTGTTACGCGGAAATATTCTACAGTTCTCTAAACGAGCAGATCTTCTGCGTATCTCACTTCCATTAACATAAAGTGAACTAAAATACACAACTATTATTATTATTTTTTTTTTTCTATTTCTTATCGTTTAATAAATTATGACAAAACTCAAAAAAAACGTGTGTTTGCCTTTTTTTTTTTTTTTTTGTAAGGGTTGTTAACGTTTAATTTACTTTGAGTCTGCGCGTTCTCAGGAGCAATGTGAACTTTCCAGCAGAATGAAATTTGTCAAGAAAAACCTTAAAGCAAGTTTAAACTCTCTCTCTGTCCTGTATTCCGTACTCCCACGAGTTTTATCGAGATTCCGATAAGTGGAACATTATTTAAAGAGTTTCTTTACACCTCTTACGCGACGCACACGGTGTGGCCAGAACTCGCGAGAAGATAACATCCACGTGCTGCTATACACATACCATCATCTTGTATAGCTCGCACACATTTACGAATTGTAAATTTCCCTATCTCGCACTCTAGCCGCAATTGCAAAACCGCGCATTTTTTCTCAAACGCATTCTCAAAGATTATTAATCGTTTCTCGAAAAAACCGGCGATTTTTTTCACTTCAACTCTGACTGTGTGACCGTTTTAAAACTTTCAACAGCAAATCGTAAAAAATATCAGGAACTTATTACCGGTATGATTTCAATACCGGTATTATACTAGAGATTGTATACCGTTACCGTTATAGTACCGAAAACCGATATGTACCGAAAACCGTAATAAAATACCGGTATTATTTCGGTATTCCTACTAATGGTATTCTTAAAAATTAGATA
>NW_018020657.1:521841-543912 GCF_002006095.1 Pseudomyrmex gracilis
ATTATATTAATTATTGTTACTGTTCTTAATTATATAAAAAAATAATAATAATTTAAATAATATTAAGTTTCTGTGCGGCAGTTTTTTATAAACATTATATTATTAAAAAGTGTTATCACCATAATGACAACACTTATAGTTTTAAGATATTACTTTTAAAAAATCACGAAAAAATTATCGGTAAATATAGGTAAATATGGGTAAATATACCGGTATGACGTCATACCGGTATTTTGTGCAGTTCGGTTTGCATAAGGGTTTTCATAGTATTACCCAAAAATATCGGTAAAATACCGGTATTTTGCATACCGGTATAAGTCCCTGAAAAATATAGATGTGAAGAAAAAAATATAAACAGAGCTATCTAACGTAATGTCTAACCGCTGCTACAGAACTATGTAATCAAACAAAGTAATGAAAAATAATTATCTGAATAGAACATCGCGAAACATTCCCGCGAGCGGAATTAACACGTAATAAAGCGTAACGAGAGCTCAACGCGAGTTAATGAATCGCGCGCGGATAAACAGTAGTTCGTGGCATGCGATTTCTTGGAAAATGCATAAACGAACTGGTTTGTACGACGCGTGTGTGGAAACGCTCGTTCCCTCGAGCGCGCGCGCGCGCGCGTGTGCAATCGCCGTGCCCCAATTATCTTGTCGGCTATGAATTACGTACGGCCGCCGCCGACATCTCCCGACAGACGCGGCGGGGATCAAACTTTTCGTGCATTTCGCGTTAATTTCGCAGCCCGAGAGAGAGCAGCTGGTGTCTTCTCACATCTCGAGGATGACGCGCGAGGAGAAAAGCGCGAACTATCTCCTCATCTCCGAACTTCCGTTCTTCTTCCACATCGCAAGAAAACACCTGAAAAACACTGAGAAATTCTCGATACGCGGCAAGTTTCGCGCGCGATTTTGCGGTGCTTTTTTAATCCGCGATCACACAACAAGTTTGTCGCGCGCGTGCGCCACCCTATGGATTTCTAATTAGCTTTTTAAACTTTTGAACTCTCTCGGCTCAACAGAGTTGTCCCTCTCGCGCCTAAAATTAGCGAAATATAACAAATACAATTGCGCGGCGATCGGACTTGTCTCTGCCGTCTTTGTTCAAGTCCGCTTTTGCTATATGCGCTATTTGGGCGATTCTAAATCACGTCCAACCACGCGAGACCACCATTTCGTCACAGTAAATTGATTCTAAACGCAATTATTAGAGCAGAACAATGCGCGTCGCCAGCACGCGCGCGTGCACTTCTCTCGCCTGGTACACGCTAACTTCATTTTTCTTTTTTTCCGGATACCGATCGGCCACGATGTTTCAAATACGCACACTTCGAAAGCTTTCCGGCCTCGTCGAGAGACTGTTCGAAAATATTTCAGGCACGCCTCGCGCGCGCACATTCGCGCCGCGCGCTCGCGCGAAGACACATCCAATCCCTTTCGCACTTTTAACCCCCCGACGCGTGCAACGCACCGTTTATTTTCACATTCTCGAAGCAATTAGCACTCGCGTTTTTTTTTTTCAACGAATACATTCGCAGAAAAGTTTCGAACGATCACAGGAGATTGTTTTTTTTTTTTTTTTTTTTTTATCGCGATGTCGATCACAATTATTTTGTATCCGCAAACTAAAAAAAAATATTAAAAAGTATATTAAATGCCGTTGGAAGAGAAAATACAACGTGATATGTTTGAACAATTTTTAAAGATCCTAGATATTCGTCGTGGAACTCTTGAATTACGACGTGACACCTGACACGTCCAACAAACAATATATCTCATATATTTCTTTCGAATTACAATGAGATAACTATGATATCTCCCCTACGCACGAAGATAGAGAGATGAAAAGACGCGGGAGTTTGCAGGAACAGAGTTTGTGAAGCGTCGTTATACTGAATAGCGGGGTATCGCCATTATCGCCGGATTTATGAAATTATTGCGCGGTTGAGCGAAGTGATAATTCGGTAATTATTAAACTGTTGTGACGCAGTCACCGTAAATTATGGATGCTGAAATATAGATAAATCGCATATAACGGTACCCGAAGCGAACCGGCCGTGTGTTATCAGATTTAACGCTTATCTAATTTCGTGTGTAACGTTCTGAAATTTCACACGAAGTTACGTGGGATTGGTGTTAAAAGTTGTTATAAGTGGTACGCGAGTGTATAAAGCGCCCAGCACTTCTCTCATTCCGCTAGTTCTGTGTCGCTTTACGATATAATTTGCGGTTGTGTGTGTGTGTGTGATCTCGGATATCAATACTATCGCGCTTGATACATTTAATACGGCCAATTTGCATAATATATTATATATGTATAATATATTATATATGTATAATATATTATATATGAAAAAAAAGTGACGATAGTTATCAAAACTTACAGAAATGTAAACACCAAAAAAATTATATTCTTGTAAGTAGATTTTATACTTAAAAAATCTTCTTCAAGATGATATTCTTTTAGATGATATTCTTCTGAAATTAAGAATATATTCTTTATTTAAGAATATAGTCTTTTTCGATAATGAGATATATATATATATGTTTTTCTATAGAGGCTTTTTATATTCTAATCAGTATATATTCTTATCAATATTACTATTTAGAGGATTTTCCTCTTAAAACAAGAAACTCTTCTTGGTGCCTTTTTTAGTATAAAATATACTTAAAGTAAGTGGGATATATATCCTCAAAACAAGAATACAATTTTTTCGGTGTAACAGCTGACATTGCGCGACTTCTTTTATTATATTGTTAATATGTGTTTACAGCAAGAGAAATTATAACAATTGATATTTGTTACATATAAGTGTATTTCTTAAAATAATTTTGATTCTCTGTTTTAGTACACCGAAAAAATTATATTCTCGTAAGTAGAAGATTTTATACTTAAAAAATCTTCTTAAAGATTTTAGATGATATTCTTCTGAAATTAAGAATATATTCTTTAAGAACATATTCTTAATTTAAGAATATAGTCTTTTTCGATAGTGAGATATATATGTTTTTCTCTATAGAGGCTTTTTATATTCTAATCAGTATATATTCTTATCAATATTACTATTTAGAGGATTTTCCTCTTAAAACAAGAAACTCTTCTTGGCGCCAATTTTAGTACAAAATATACTTAAAGTAAGTGGGATATCCTCAAAACAAGAATACAATTTTTTCGGTGAAGAATATTTTAAGGAAATGTTATAAATAGTCGAAGAGAGAAAAAGTACAAGGAGGAATAAATCTAGTGTTTTAAAACACTGTTTGATCGCACTCTTGTGTTTTTTGCCAGGTTTTTCCGGAAGACAAACGTTTGAGTTCTCTCCATCCGTCGTTCCTCGTTATTCTCAAAATACCAGTGATCCGCGTCCGGCTTTGAGCAGGCGAGGGAAGTGCCGGTGACGCAACGGCGTGTCTCATTACGAACACGACATGGCAACACGACAGAAAATCGAAAGAGGGAAAAGCGAACGCCATTAAAGCGCCGAACTCGCAACGCGCGGCCTCGCCGTTCTAATTTCGCTTCCAACTTCACAACGGCCTTAATTCCGTTTAACTCGATGCCCGTAAATTTTCGTGCCGCGTATAACGCGGCATTGCACACGCGTTTTACCTTTCGCGAACAAGAGAAAAAAAAAAGCGATCAAGTAAATAAAGACGATAACGAAGATACGACGATGACGAAGTTCACGAGTGTGCTACGCAGCGATTTAAACAGTCGAGCGAAAAAATAACGAATGGGGGATTAGCACGCCAAAAATAATACATCGAAAAGTTTTTATTTATAACTAACAATAAGCAAGAGAAATTCGATAACTTACTCTTCAATTTTAAGTAAGAACTCTTTGAAAATCTCACATGAAAGAATCTCACATGAAAATCTCACATGAGAGAGAGAGAAGTTGTTGATATTTTCAATGTAGCAATGTTTATTTAAGTACGTGTATTTTTTTAATACTTATATTGTTTACAAAACGATAATTCGTGTTTCGACTATAAATACCTAGCGTTTGTTTTCGAAGATTATCAAAAGAAACATTGTTCGTCGAAAACTACACACGTTGGAATACGACGGAAACATCAAAAATTCTCACTTCCTATTCGCATTTGTCCAAAGTCTCTTATTTAAGAATTTTCCATTGGAAGTAAAATGTTTGCAAATATATTCCAGATATATAGCAACAACAAGTTGAAATCACTTACCCATATGACAGAAAAGCGAGGCGAGGTAAAACGTTACGCATGCAACAGAATCAAACAAAATATAAAACTAATGCAATCACACACACACACACACACACACATACAGAGAAGGATCTGCGCGCGGTATTCCAACGTCGCTTGCGCGTTCGTATTTCGAAATTCGATGCATTTCACTATGAAGTAGGCGACGGCGGTGGTTGAGCGTCGCTCGGCGCATAAATATGTAGATGGGTATTATTCGCGGTTGGCGACGCGCTTCGAAAGAGGAGCGAAAACTTCCGCGGGACCGGATATAAGCGCGGTTGTTACGCGTCCATCCGAGGCGGTGGTGCAGCAATGCAATAACTCCTGAAAGCGGAGCGAACTTCTCTCGCTCTCTATATGATGTAACGCGCGTACGTTCGTCCGTAAAAAAAAAAAAACGACAAAGGAGACGCGACGGAGAGATGAAAGAAGAGACGAAAAAATATGAGCTTTCGCGCGCGCAATCTCGAGCAGATCCAGCGTCCGATATCGCGACTTATCTTATGATTTTCTCGTCGTCAATTCTTGTAAGAATTTTTGATTGCTCGCGACATATTTTCAATGAGATATATATTTTAAGAAGCATATGTAAAGCAATCTAGCGATAAAAAAATTAATTCAACAAATTATGCGATGTAAACTTCGCCACTTATGTGAGTAATAATTAAATGTTAAAAAATTCACAACACACACAAACACACACACAATGTTCAGAAATAGTATTTGATTAATTTCTCAAGTCAAGACGAGAGGGTTTCTTGTCATCAAAACAATATTGACAGAACGAACAAACTTTTCTCTATGACAACCTTATCAAATCAAATATTGCGAGAGAATAACATTCATTGAAACATTTCGCAAATTTGCGAGTTTGATATTCAGACTTTGAATGATTAAAGTTTCAGTTAACTTTGCGTTATGGATTGTGCCTTGAAAACCGCGCGAGCAATCGCGTTTCAAACTGCGCGCTAAGTAAATAGCCTACCTACATATATATATAAAACACGACACAAAAATAATATTCGCTCGGCGAACGCGTCGTGAAATCGATCCAATTATTCGTGGCAATATTGAAAGAAGAGCGTAAATGGTAATTTCCGAAAGAAAAGACGATGGTTCTCGATAAAAAAAAAAACGCAAATATCGTGACCAAATCAAACGGACGATAATAACGACTACAATTTCTCGTTACATTAACGGGAATATTTGTTGTTACAAATATACAACATTTATACATATATATACGTATGTATATTTTATTAAAAAAGAGTAACGATATATTAATCACTATTTAATTTATGCCATTGATCTATATCTTTTTCTGTCTGGGAAATTTTGCTGTCATTAATAACACAATAAAATAAAAATTGTACTAAAAATAAAAATAAAATAAAAATTGTATTCAACAGCCTTGTACGACAGATTTCTCATAAAAAATTTACGTTATTATAATTCAATAATTTTGTAATGTGAAAAACACGATACGTATATATTTATGAAAACATATTGCAAAACATTTGAAAACCTGTTCTTATAAATGTTGAAAAGAATTATGTATACATGTCTATAAGCAGAAAAACATTTATATCTTGTTATCATAGTTAACGTTATCTCGTTAAAAAAACCTGATGCGATAATAACTCAACGCAGAGAGTTTGTCTTTGAGTTCATTAATTGAGCACAAGGTCAACAAAAAAATTACACGTGCGGAATGGGTTTATGCACAGTGACTTACAATATATATCATATTTTAAAACTTATTACAATGTTATCTGTGAGAATCGGTAATCGATGACGTAACCAACGTGTTTTGTGCGTTAGTCCGTTAAATGATTTGAAAATATATACGACTCTACGTGACTTTATGTAAAAAAAAAAAACATCGGCGCATATATTAAGCATTTTCAAACTGAAAAATGTCTTATCTTTGTACGTTTCTATCTATTCTGAAGAGTCTCCCGTTTTGCATATGCTAATCGCGAATCGCAAATTTTGAAAAGATGCATCAGGTTGCCGCGCAGACGTATATACTTGCGATTTCACCGCGTGTGTGACCGAATCAAAAGAAGGCAATAGAATGTGAAACGTGCGAGAGAAAATCACATTTGCATTCGCGAAAATACCGACGCGGACGAGCGAGTAATTCACATGAGCGGAAACGTGCTCGCGCAATGCCCGATTAAAATTCTCTCGCTCTTCTGCCACATATCGCAGTTCGCACGAACCCTCTATCGATTATATATGCGACATCCAACAATAATAATTATTATTTGTGATATTTTTATTGATTCAAGTTTAATAGACACATATAAATTGATATCGTTTTTATTCTCACCGTTTTCAATTTTTGAGAATACTTCACCGAAAAAATTGTATTCTTGTTTTGAGGATATATATCCCACTTACTTTAAGTATATTTTATACTAAAATAAGCGCCAAGAAGAGTTTCTTGTTTTAAGAGGAAAATCCTCTAAATAGTAATATTGATAAGAATATATACTGATTAGAATATAAAAAGCCTCTATAGAAAAACATATATATATCTCAATCGAAAAAGACTATATTCTTAAATTAAGAATATATTTTTAAATAAAGAATATATTCTTAATTTCAGAAGAATATCATCTAAAATCTTTAAGAAGATTTTTTAAGTATAAAATCTTCTACTTACGAGAATATAATTTTTTCGGTGTACTAAAACAGAGAATCAAATTTATTTTAAGAAATACACTTATATGTAACAAATATCGATTGTTATATAATTTCTCTTGCTGTAAACACATATTAACAATATAATAAAAGAAGTCGCGCAATGTCAGCTGTTACACCGAAAAAATTGTATTCTTGTTTTGAAGATATATATCCCACTTACTTTAAGTATATTTTATACTAAAATAGGCGCCAAGAAGAGTTTCTTNTTTTAAGAGNAAAATCCTCTAAATAGTAATATTGATAAGAATATATACTGATTAGAATATAAAAAGCCTCTATAGAAAAACATATATATATCTCACTATCGAAAAAGACTATATTCTTAAATTGAGAATATATTTTTAAATAAAGAATATATTCTTAATTTCAGAAGAATATCATCTATAAAATCTTTAAGAAGATTTTTTAAGTATAAAATCTTCTACGTACGAAAATATAATTTTTTCGGTGTTGTTTTTGACGTTTTTTTAAAAGAGTGATCGATATATGTAAAAGCAAAACGAGGTTGCGACGTCATCGCTCCGATCGAAGTTTGAAATTTCCACAAGTACAACAACAAACCAAGGTGCTTAGATAATTCATTCGATAGAAAAATATTTTACAAAAGACTTTTATACAAAACCTACAGTGTCATCTGCAAACAACATCAGAATAAGGAAGACAGTGACGGAAATAAGTGTCGCACGCAGACGATGGTCGCTCTATCTTCCTTTTTCCGCGCATTCAAAACGAAATTGATAAACAGCCGCACCACGCGAGTCACAAATAACACAGTTCTCGGAGAACTGTGTTCAATTTTTCACCGATTTTTTTACGTTATTAGTTGTGAAAATTTAAATTCTGAGATATATACACGTAGAAACAATGCGAGATAAGCGACTCGCGTCGAACCGACACAAGTGTCATGTGCGAATGCATAAATGTTTGTACGTCATAGACGATTCTGCACACACGAAAAAAGGCACTTAAATTTGATAAATATCAGAAAGAACACAGATGTAAAGCGATCGAGAAACGGACTTCTTCACGGTACAACGACTGACAACAGAATGTCCGGCTGTTGCATTTCGTATTCTACGTAAAGTGCATCTCGTGAGCGCCAAAACTGTCACGCATGTAGGTCGCAATTTACATGTGTGGTTGATATGAAAAACAATTCCGGATTAAGGAACGTAAGAGCTGCGCATTGTTCGCGAAAAAACAAACATGCTTAAAAAAATATGAATATTCAAATTATGCAAAAAGACAAAAAAAGATCGCGAGATAAATCGATATCAAATATAAATTTATAATCACACGATGTTAGGTGAAAGCAACTTTTCGATTAAAAAAGTAAGAGAGTTTTGGAATCAAAGATATGATTAATAAAAATAATAGTTTACGTCGCGTTGCCAAGAATTTCTCTTTAACGAAGACAAGAGGTGTGGACGCGAATTTTTGGTGATTATGCGAACGAGACCCGTTGCGTAAACGCTATTTTTTAAGAACTTCTACTTCAGAAACGAGGTTCGCTAACGAGAGAATGAGTAACTTTATTTCGGAACGGGTTATTTCGGGCGGCATAACTACCAAAATAAATACGGAGCACAAGGCGCACAAAAAAGTGCGCACTTCCGCCTCGAAATAACGATGCGCCTCTGACGAATTTTCGCAAACGATTCGCGCGTAAGTGAATTTCAATTCGTCGATACGCTTCGTTTTACAAAAATTTATCCAAACTCTTCGATAATTTTGCCGATACACTCGCGGTATTATATCAATGAGAACAAAATTTTCGAACGCTTAAATTCTTTTGTAAAAAATAATAAACATAAAAAAGTTTTTACATAAAATCATTGAAAAACAAGAGATTATGAGATAAAATCTCATCAAATTCTATTCTATATTGAATTTTCTGGTCTTTGACTTGTTATATCGTTGTTTGTTTCAAAATGATCTCTGCTTAAACGCGACCTACATCCAGACATAATGCAATCCCGCAAAGGATTAACCCTTTGTAATCAGAAAGACCTCTGACTGTGCAACATACCAAAAGGGATCGGTTTAAGGTTACCACAACATCCGCGACTACAGGTTGAGCGTAAACTTATTATCGCGTAATAAGCGTGTAACACGCATGTTAAGCTTCCTGTAATTCACTTTGCAGCGCCGGTTCAAAAAAATTTCAATTCTACTAGCACGCGTGCGTACATGTGTGCGTGATATTTTTCGTCCTTTTTGACAAATAACTTAAAACCGTTACGAATCAATTAGCGATCAAAGAGTCAGACTCTGCTCGCATTGCACTTTGTTCAATAATTAAAAAAAAAAAAAAAAAAAAAAAAAAAACGCAAAGTTTCAGAATCTTATTCTTTCTCGCGTTGTGGCAAATATGAGACGTTTTTGTTCTAACAACGGCGGAGCAAACGCCGTGTTGCGCCGTGTTGAGATAACGGAAAGTTTGCGCACGCGCGCGTGTTCGCGCATTCGGAGTCATCCGTTCATTTGCAATTCCGCAAACACATACGAGTTCGTCGAATGCGCGATGTTCCGGTTGAAACGAGGTAGGCCGGGGAATTTATTGGACCGCTCGCTGCTCTCCGAGGCGCGAGATTATTTCCCTCGTAGCAGGGAAATTTGTCGCCCTTCGCACAACTGACGGATACGCTATTAATCTCTCGCGAAAGGCGAAAGGCACGACGTGTCGTTATTGAGATTAAGCTCGAAACGCTTTGTTTTCGAACCTCTCTATGTTGAATAAACGCGACGTAATAAAAACGTGGAACCACATATCGCAGATTATTATGCGCGCTTAGTTGTATTATTTTTGTTACATCACTTAGTGCGATCTTATTGGTGTCGATAAAAAAAAATGGCTAAAAAATAATTAAAAAATATAGCAAAACTTTATATTTAACGCAAATCTCTCGTTAAGCACGCGTTAATATAAATTCTGATAAATTTTCTGATAATCATCGTAATACATACGCCACTGTACTTATTTCCCACGATTAAGCTTGTATCTTATCATTAGCGATAATAGCGAAGCGCATGAAAGTGGCGTGTACCATTCGCCCGCGACCGCGGCAAATTAATGTGGCACACGGTGCTCGGAGCACCGCGCGCTCAAAGAAAGTATCCAATGGCGTCGTTCCGTGCCGCGCGCCGTGTCTCGGTCGAGAGGGTTTAACGAGAGTAAAACGAGGACGACGCGCGCGCGCGCGAGCGAGCTCCAGTAAGATTCGCGCGCTCTCTGTGATTTTCCAAAACATTCGCCACGCTGAACGAACGCATCGCGATCTTAAAACCACGTGAGATGTATCATCGTCGTGTGACCCTGCCGCCTTTGAAACGCGTAGGTGCGTGACGTATTATATAGTCACACGTGTGGAATATGCTACTCCGAGGTAAAAGATATTTCGGTCGCGGTGACACATACACCGAGAGGCGGGGGGCTCGCGAAACGAAAGAACCGCGTCACCCCGAGAGACGGCTTGACTTCGCGCTGGCAGACGACACCCGCGCGAGCGATTGTTCTTCGGCGCGCGGCCACCCCGCTTTTATGGTGTCATTTATTTTTCGATACAAGAAAAAAAATAAGAAATGCGAGTAAACCGCATAAAAACGCCTTTGCTACATTTTTGAGTAATCATATTTTTATTCGTTTCGATGGGATCGAGAGCGTCCGTGACAAAATGTGAGATCCCTTCCATTCATTCCGCTGGAAACAAAGGATCTTTCTTCCGTGGTCAAATATAAATTTTCTTTTTTTATTTACGTTTGTTTTCTTCAACACCGAAAAAATTGTGTATTCTTGTTTTGAGAAGATATCCCACTTACTTTAAGTATATTTTATACTAAAATAGGCGCCAAGAAGAGTTTCTTATTTTAAGAGGAAAATCCTCTAAATAGTAATATTGATAAGAATATATACTGATTAGAATATAAAAAGCCTCCATAGAAAAACATATATATCTCACTATCGAAAAAGACTATATTTTTAATTTAAGAATATATTCTTAATTTCAGAAAAATATCATCTAAAATCTTTAAGATTTTTTGAGTATAAAATCTTTTACTTACGAGAATATAATTTTTTTGGTGTAATAAAATTCGAAATGTATTCTTTTATTTTTCATCTTTATCATTAAAACATTTATATAATTTTGCAATTTTTTATTTTGACATTTTGTTCGCGTTTGATTCGGCGCCATATTTTATAAATATAATTAATTAGTGTACCTTTCGAGTATATTCACCGAAAAAATTGTATTCTTGTTTTGAAGAGATATCCCACTTACTTTAAGTATATTTTATAATAAAATAGGCGCCAAGAAGAGTTTCTTATTTTAAGAGGAAAATCCTCTAAATAGTAATATTGATAAGAATATATACTGATTAGAATATAAAAATCTCTCTATAGAAAAACATATATATCTCACTATCGAAAAAAACTAAATAAAGAATATATTCTTAATTTCAGAGAAGAATATCATTTAAAATCTTGAAGAAGATTTTTTAAGTATAAAATCTTCTACTTACGAGAATATAATTTTTTCGTGAAATTGCTCGAGTATCGCTAGAAAAATCTTTGTGTTTCTTGTATCATATTTTACCAAATAATTAAAGTGACTAGATAGATCAACAGAATATGACTAGATAGACAACAGAATATATAGATCAACAGAATATGTCAGAGTGATAGGTTTGTCTTGTTTGAAAAAAAATGTTTATTACATTTGTACGATGTATTGTAAATATTTTATATATTCTAATATTAATTATGCATATTCTGTTACTTATAAAATAATACCGGAAATAAATAAAAAGAAAGTAAAATTGTTTATATTTAAGTATTTCATATTCTTAATTTGTTTAAACATGTCTTTCGAAACATGGAAGATACTCGGAGGATGTTGCGTTTTTTGATATCTTGAAAAAAAGAGCACATCTGGTACGTTCTTACGTCGTGCAAATGAGATTGTGATACAAAGGCGAAGGGAAGTTTTAGTATAGAACAAAAATATGACAAATGTACATATGTATTATATTTTATGTAGAAAAACTCAAATAAATACACGTACATGTACGCGAAAGAAAAAACCCAACAGAAATTTGAGCGAAAAGTACTATATTCGGTAATTCACATTTCCGTCGCCGTAATTTAAGCTAATATCGAGTTTTTCATATGAATCTCAAGCTCAGAGAATCTTCAACGTATTATTTGAAATATTTTGTGCGCGCGCGACGATGGGGAAGAAGAGGAAATGATACGGAGGAGCAGACAGCTGGAAAAAGTTTCGACTGTGCGAAACGCAGCGAATGACGTCGCTCGCAAAAAAGCTGGCGAAAAATTCGGGCGAGATTCGTTTTTTAGAGAAAATATCGTGACTACCTACTTGCTACACTTCAGGCGGTGCATAGAAAATTTATGCCTTCGTCATACGCTCGTAAGAGACGTTCGTCGTCAGAAAAGAGTTTGTACGATCGGAATCACGCAACGAGAAACCTGTCTTAACGATCTGCATAAAACACGATACGCTATAAAGAAACATTAGAAGAGAAATTAATACACGCCGTTAAGTTTATTCTCTTCTTGAGTGAAGTACACTTTCTAGATAAATCGAGAGACAACGTAAATAAAAAATCCGAATTTATTAAAAATAACATCAGAAAAATATAGCGCACAAAACGTGAAGAATGTTGAATATTTTGCGTTTGAAGATTAAAACGACATACAACAAGCAAGTTGAGAGTTCAAACAACAGAATCGATCTGCCACCCTGAAAGTTTGCGCCAAAGTTCAACCTTCAGGCAAGCAAATTTGCCTTCGCGAGCTACTTCGTCCGATTGTGCTAACACTGCGTTTCCGTGCGCCCCACAAGGAAAAGATCGACGTCAAATCTTCTCTAGAAGCACACGCGGAAGGAAGAAGGATATCGTGGCAAATATTTATTCACCACTCTCTTTTTTTTTTTTTCAACTGAATATAAGGATACCGGAAGAAGATGAGAAATTTATCGAGTTCGCGCGTCGCAATTTTCGAGAAGGAAAATATTTTCGCCGACAAGAATAAATGCGTTACAGATCAGGATCTATATTTGACCGAAGAAATGCATTTCTCTCCAATTGAATATATATATATGTATAATATAGGAAATATCAGGGGAACGTCTCGAAAAATTCTTTGATATCATGTCAATCTCTTCTTCGATGAGTCACCATTATCTTTTTTTTGACAAATAATTTTTGTGTCTATATTTATAACTAATTATTTATAATTAGTTTATCCACGAATCACAGAAACTGACTCTGAGTCTGCTGTCGATTAACAAAACAATATAAAATAAAAAATATTGAAATCAAAAGAAATATACGATAAAAAAATAGGATAATTTAGAAACAAGTAAGTTTGCAAGAAGATGCAAATATAGATGAATAGTTTGTTAATCTTTGTTTGCTTCCGTAAGGATATGGAGAAGTTAGTAACCTAATACATTTATGCAAGTCTCCGTGATCTTCTCTAAATCCGTGTTATACGATACGCCTAAAGTTAGTTTATCGCAAACTATGCATTATCTTAAGCTTCCTTGGTATAAACACGATCTAGTTTAGTATCAAAATAAACTGTATATCAATATTCTAATTTACAATCTACATGTAGCCCTTGAGCGGATACATTCGTAAATATATTTCCCTCGTTTGAGATCTTGATTATAAAATCAATTATAGCAATTGAGTTATAATTGTTGGATAAATACTACACCGAAAAAATTATAATTCTTGTAAGTAGAAGATTTTATACTTAAAAAATCTTCTTAAAGATTTTAGATGATATTCTTCCGAAATTAAGAATATATTCTTTATTTAAGAATATATTCTTAATTTCAATCATAGTTTATATAATTTTAATATAATATTATATAATTTCAATATATAATCAATATATGATATTTCAATATCAAGAATATATTCTTTGAATTAATTAGCAGGGCAATAATGAGCCATGGCAGGATGTTGTGCCATAGAAAAATTAAAAAATATAATTATATTTTTTAATTTTTCTATGGCACAACATCCTGCCATGGCTCATTATTGCCCTGCTAATTAATTCTATTTATTGGAGTTACCAAAAGGAGCCGGAGGTCACACCTCATTTATCACTTATATATATTTAATATATTCTTTATTTAAGAATATATTCTTAATTTAAGAATATAGTCTTTTTCGATAGTGAGATATATATATATATTTTTCTATAGAGGCTTTTTATATTCTAATCAGTATATATCAATCTTATCGATCTTATCGATCCTTTCAATATTACTATTTAGAGGATTTTCCTCTTAAAATAAGAAACTCTTCTTGGCGCCTATTTTAGTATAAAATATATTTAAAGTAAGTGGGATATCTCTCTCTCTCCTCAAAACAAGAATACAATTTTTTCGGTGTAATTATCTATCTCAAGTTGTTGCACGTTATGTTGAAAGAGAAATTATAAAAGTGAATTTAGATTAATATATTTTGTTATTCAATGTTATTTTAGATTACTATATTTTGTTATTCAAAAAACGTTATTCGGAAGAGCCATTTCGCTCGTCATACATGTATAAAAAAATAACTTCGGACACGAAATGTATGATAATCTTCTAAATGCGACACAAAGTTCGTATCCTTATTCAATCAGCGTGCATTCAATAATAATATATGCATTATTTACTTTTTGCATAGAATGCTATGTTTTCCGCAATATGAAACAGAGAGAATGTGAATGATATTCGCTACCGTATCTGATGTTAAAACGAGTTTATATCGAGCTTGCAGCGAAGTAAGCAGCGCACAAACGATAGTCGGATTTATGCGCTAGCTAGCACCGATGGGGTCATGAACTCGAATTCGATGTCTATATAACGAGAGTCGACCAGTTGCTGCATCAACAATAAATGGCAACCGGATGCGCGCCTAAGGTCAATAGGGACAAAGTTGCATCGCAAAATGAAAGGACGAAATCCCGTTTGCAGTGCGCGTTTTCGCGTCTCTCTCGCACACACACACACACACGTTATTCGCATGTGTATATCATATATACGAATAAATCGAAATACAGCAAAGAAACGACAATTGCGTATATTGTCGCGAGGCAATAAAGAAACGTAGCAGGTACAAAACAAACACAAAAGCGAACGAATAACCTCCTCGCGAAATATAAAAGAGGTAAATAATAATAATAATATACGTGAATATACGCGATTTCCTCGCGGCCGTATTTCTATCGGTTATCGATCGCGCGAGAATTTTACGCGCGGCAGAAATAAATCGCGAATCGCATGTTCCCCATTATTCTCTCCCGACGACCTCTTCTCTCGTCGATATATACGTAGCGGTTATCTCGAGAGTATGTCCGTCGCGATGCCGTGCATCGCGCGCGCTGATAACGCGTACGGGGTATTATCGACCACGGTACGCGCCGCGAGCTTTGTTTTGAAACGTGCATCATCCTCGCCGTTGTTCGTCGTCGTTAGCGACAATGATAACGCGCGACCGCGACATGACCTGCCGATGTTGCGCGCATAGCCGCCAGTGTCTGAATATAACAGGTTGCCGTCGCGACGCCGCGGCATAACCCGATATATATCGTCGAACTTTTTAAAATCACAAACATACTCAAAACAAACACATTTTAGACTTATTATAGAAACAAATATATAAACTAAACATATAATTGTATTTTGGTAAAAATTTCCGTAAAGCGATAACATGAGAATATTTTTAATTGTTTTTTTTCTTTTTTTTTTTTTAATTTTAATTTTATACAAATTTTAAAACTAAGAAGATTGTTTTGTAAATTCTTTCTAGTAGCAATCAAGTAAGAAGGAAAAAGAGTTACGTTTTTTTTTTTTATTTAAAATTACTTATCTCCGCGTAATATATAATGAAAATAAACATTTCGCATTATGCAAACGCGTACAAAACAAACATAAACTAACGTATAGACACATTCTATTGTAATTAACTTTCAATCGCGTGAATTTTCACGCGCTATAAACCGATATTCACAATCGGATCTTACATTTAAGTCTGAAGTTTATCTTAAGATGGTACACGTAGCCAATGAAACGCGGCCTGAATCTTGTACATGATAAATTTAAAATAACTTGATCGTTCTAAAGATAAAAATTTTTTTCAGATGTTTCTTTAAGGACTCGTGACATCAAAAAAAAAAAAAAAAAAATGACAAATATTTTTGAAAATTGAAATGTGCAGCAAATTTAATTTATATATTACGCGTAGGCATAAGTATCTTTTAGATAAGACAAAACGTCGAATAATATCGGCGTGTAAAAGTCGTTTTCCGCTTCGCAATTTCGATAGTTTATGTCTTTCCGCTAATTTAAAAGCTTTTTTCCATTTTTTTTCTCAACACACACACACACGGTGTTTTTCCTACACGTAAAAAGTGACATTAGATTTTTTATTATCGCGGTACGATAAAAATAAATCAAATATAAAATTCACGCGACATTCTTTGCGAAAGAACAAGGGGAACGTGTTACGCGGAATGGATTGTCTTCGTGCGAGATATTGTTTCGCGTTTAATGACACAATTTTGACATTCGCGCTTGACATGTAACTACGATCGGACATCGACCGATCAGACCGGGCACAATCTGTACCATCTCCACGAGTCTGTGGCAATCGCGTGAAATCTGTTCGCTGCTCGACTGTTGTCGAGAATGTCGAATACGCGCCGGCGACGGCGGCGGCGGCGGCAGCGGCGGCGGCAGCGGCGAATGCGCCCATTGTTATTCAGCGAACGAGCGAGCCGGCGACGCGCGTTACACACACGCAAGCATATGCACCCGTATACGCTACGTATACGCGATGGGATAAATGGCGCCCCGCAAAACTCGCGTACTACTCTCTCTCCTCCAAAGTCGTACTCTCGACGCTTCGCGAGATCATTTATACGCCGATAAATGGCGACTCTCGCTCTCTGTCATGTCGTCGTCGTCGCCGACGGCGCGCGGCGACGAGGAGGACGCGATATACAACACGCGTCCCTCGGCGTTCGCGTAGAAAACAGGGTAGAGAGCAAGCAAGGAAAGTGATGACTTCCTTATGGAGAAGCGGAGCGAAGGAGCGAATCGAGAGAGAGAGAGAGAGAGAGAGAGAGAGAGACGCGCAAAGCGCGCACATTCACGGAACGTGATAACAAATAAATTTTGGGCGCACTACTCACCCTGTGTCCAGATTCCTCGAGCCGTTGTCGCTTCGAGTGCGGACCATCTCCGTTGAACGCCATCCTTGACTGCACCTCACGGCCGATATGTCGTATTTGAATCGGAGCACTCGGGGCGCTGCGACGAGAGCGACGATGACGGGCAACAAAGACGACACGAGGGTTTGCTGATGTGTATACCTGTGCGGCTTCTCTCAACACCGTATCAACGGATCCCGTGCGCGCTCGAAAACCTGGGGAGGGGGGAAGAGGAGGAAACTAATAATCGGTATAGGACGCACGACGCGCGACGAAGACAAGACAATCACGCAAGAGCGGCTTAAAGGAAACTGGGAAATCCTTGTCGGGCAACCGACGTCAACGCTTCGTGCGAAACTGACGACCGGCTATCATGACGCGCTCTGGTGACGCCACCGACGATCCCACAACCAATCGTTGCTCACGTCGAGACGCACCGAGCATGCGCAAAGAGTCGGAACTCGATTGGTCCGCCAATCGACATACGCTCGCGATATCGATATATAACCCGGCTCTTTCTTATTGGCGGATATTGCGGCTCGAAGCAGTTTTCATTGCATTTTCATGAAAAATTATTTTTATCTCTCATTGCATTAACCGATGTATATATTCTCGCAGTGGCTGAATAATATATATATATATCTTATGAACGCTAATAAAAGATTATGCACAAACAAATTGCACCGAGTAAAATGTTTGCGCATGCGTTACCACGTGATCAATCATATTGATATTGTATGCTCATCGCATCAGACTATAGAATGGTATTCTGATGCTGCTGCTTTTCTGTTTTGTTTTGAAGCTTACGCAAATTGTCAAAGCGTATCTAAAAAGAGAGAGAGAGAGAGAGAAATAAGATGATAATATATGATTTAGGTGACTTTATTCGTTACGTTTGACTGAAAACAGTAAAAAATTTCGAGGTGACAATCTGGCATCAAAAATAGGTTTCAATATGGGAGACAAGTTATTTTCTGACAAATATAAGAATCTATCCAACAGTACCACAGTCTCCACCAATGGCGCCAACATCGTTCGCAGTGCTCCGAATATTACAATTTGCTGCCATTGATTTAAATAAGATTGTATTTGCGGATCCTGACAATCTGAGCGTGTGGGCCGAAAATGCGGCTCGAAGTCTGCGGTTGCGGCTGTACAATATCTGAAAAAAAAAAAAAAATCAAATGTCATCGTAATTAATTTATTCTGTACACGTACAATATAATTAGTAGACATATACATGTACATATGCGCGCGTTGTTAAGTTTTTGAAAAAATTAATATATCTATTTGTGTTCAATCTTGACTTTTTTTTACATGTTACTCAACTGTTCAAACGTCATGGAATTTGTCACTTTAACGTTCTTTACTTGATTACGACGTAATTTCTCGCTTCGTTTTGTCAAAATGGTTTCCAGAGCAGCTCTGTAAGCATGTACCTAAAATATCATATATTTCGTTAATAAAAAAATCATTTACCACTCTTAGACAATAAAGCTTACAATTAAATCTTCGTAGTTTCCGGTCTTCAGTTTGTCGCAATAAATTTCGATAGCATGGCACGCCACTTCCAATGCCGTATAAGACATTTTGCGATTTCCCGACGATGACGATAGATATTCACTGAGTGGGTGTCCATTTAGAACATTAATCGAATGTCTGCAAACAAGTCGCATTAACGGAACTCAAGTAACAAAAATATGAATAGTCTCAAGACGTACTCTAATGTTAGCTTCATGTAACAGCATCCCACAATACATATAAATTTCGCTTCATCCCGAGATGCGTAAAGCTTCAGCAACGTGGCCGCAAGATCTCCACACGGATGCAAACCTACAATGCCAAATCCAGAGCTTTTTTCATCTAAATTAAAATTATCAGAAAATATTTCTTGTATATTCTTGATTATCTCCGTCTGATTGGAATCTGTATTTTCTATTCTGACCGAAACATGTTGCGGAAAATTTAATGACAAGTCAGGCAAATGTTTCGATAACGACAGGAACAATTCTTTATCCCATTTTCTGCGAATAAGAAAGTATTGCAACGTGATAATAATATGAAAAATATAGTATAAAATTGCTGAGAGAAAATAAAAATAATTGAAGAGAATTTAAAGCAAAAAAAAATATACCTGGCTTGTTTTGACAGTGACGAATCTTGTTCAATACATATCACACGTAAGTTGTATTTAAATGCCAAAGTCCGAGCTAAATGGCCCATACCTGCTCCAACATCTACAATACATTTTGCATTAGATTCTTTTGCGCAGTCTGCGCATATCTGCAAAAATCAACTTTTAGATGTCATAAATACTTGACGTTTAATCTAAAAAAAAAAGTTTGTTACTTTTGCAATTTTCTGTTATATTCCATATACCTCCGCTATCTGTTGTATCTCGTGACGCTTTTTGATCTTCACGTGCTTCAAAAAGAGATTATGTTTTTTTAACACAACTTGTTTATCACACAAAGTTGTATCTTTGTTTTCTGGAATAAGATTCGAATTAAATTCGAATTTATTATTTGTTTTCTCACATTTTACAATACTCCCGTTGTCTCGATGATCTCTTTTCAGTTGCAAATCTTTCGTAATTCGTCGAAGTGCGAGCAGTGACAGAGGCCACACGCGTGTACTACAAATGTGTACTACAAATTATTAAATTACGCAAAAAAAAAACACGCACAAATATAATAAGTCACTTCAACGACATGGTTGAATATCTGTTTGAATATTTGCGCGCTTTCAATCAAAGTTACATATTCTTACCGCGAGATGTCGCCAGCTAACCAGACTCCAAATTCTTCGGGTGACACAGTTCGCAGAACGATCTTCCAGTTGCTCGGCAATTTTTCCCACAATTGCTCTTGGAAAAAATCCTAGAATATACGCGCAGGGTTAAAATTTTATTGCAAAGTAAATCGTCCTTTTATGAGACGTCGCAAATTGCTCGAATACCAATGTATGCATCACACGCACACACGTGCGTATTCGCGATAGCATGTGTGAAAGAAAAATATGAGGTCTGAAGGATGGAGATTATACAAGACAAGTACGAAATATATATCTTTATTTAGTTACGTACCACAACATACGAGTCTAACAACCAACCGTATGTGTCTAGTATATGGAAGATTTGTTGAATCGTTGCGCGGGATCTCGAGCAAGCCCCACATGTGCACGTAACCGTCGGGGCAGCCATTGTTGTGTCAAGATGGACAAGTTAATTTCAGGTTCTGACAGGAGGATCGGTGGTATCTCTTTTATTATATACTGTAAGTTTCTAAATTTGTGAAAAAGAGATTACATGAAATTTACACGTCTTTTTTTCTTTTTTTTTTGTTATTTATTTCTATTTCAGAGTATATACGTGCAGTAAGTATAAATAATGCTACAATCGATCGATTTTTTTATGTGTGCAAACATTGCGTATATGTGATATCCTTTAACATTCTGAAAAAAAAACCTTAAGAGATAATTTAACAACTAGAAGTCGAGGTCCGGGGGCCTTGACTGATGTAAACGCGTCACTGTTAGAACAAGTGGTTTTGTTAGTGGAAGAGAAAGTTAATGTGTTATTCTTCGCGCTCTATATGATTTATTATATCGATTGTGATAATGGCCGAGCCGCATCTAGAAATCGCGATTTAACATGTTTTATCTATAAAAAAAAAAAAAAATAATGGAAAATAATTTTTTTTTTTTTCAACAAGATTGCCGCTCCGATTGAAGAGAGCGCGAGAGTGCAATTTGCTGCACCTGAAATAGAAAGTGCAACGGGCACAACATCAATTGCAGGTAATTTTTCGTCTGATATGGCTTATACCGGCTTAAAGTATGTAATTATATAACGGCAGTTGTGCGTTTTCCGCTTATATGTGGTATATCGATATTATCTAGCGGCTGAAAGTGTCGTGAAATTTTTTCTTCCACTATCAATCGCCAATATTTATAATTAAATGCCAATTTAAAAAATTAACAATAACACGTGCGTTTTTATCGTTCTGTATAAATACCCGTAAAATATATAAAAAATATATCTTTAAAATTATAAATATATCTTTAAATAATATAAAAATATATCTTTAAAATTATAAATCATTGTATCATCGCACGCGAATGAATTTACACACGGCGTGTCATTCCGATCTATTCTATTTCTTAATTATTTTAAATAAATGCGCACACGCAGCGTAACACACCCTTGCAACATATAACATTTTTCTCACACTGAAAAACGTGAGTGAGAATTTTCCAACTAACGAACGTAAGTTAGTAGTGTAATCTGCGAATCTAGATCAGTAATCAGTAAATCGTTGCAGATGCGACACGTACCTTTTGTATGCAAGTTGACTCGAAGAGAAATACGAGGTTTCTCTTACATAACTAATTGTTATTATATAATCTCTCTCTCATTCAAATTTCGAGTAAAATCGAGATAACAATAACATGTCCTGCTTCTGGCGTAAATTTTGAAATAAAATTAAGATAGCGCATACGTAATACTTATATGTTTTGCTAAAAATCAAATAATGTAATAATTTTTTTTTTTTGTTAACAAACGCTCTGAGAGATATTCCAATTACAAGGAATAATAACTAACAGTGAGAATCATAGAAAAGGTCTCGATCACATTAACCGGACTGGATCGTGGCAAGGTCCCATAAAAATGGTACATTGAAATGTAGAATCGTAAGGGGTGAGATGGGAAAAAGCGTTTGTACGCTTTGTTTATTAATTATAAAGAGCGAGCACTATTCTTGCGACGTCCCACTTTGCGGCACTTTCACTCTTCAACAGTTACGTTATCGCTCCTCATGAGCGTATTGCTCTCGAAGGACTATATATACATATACATACATATATATATATATATATATATATATATATATA
>NW_018020657.1:544202-557411 GCF_002006095.1 Pseudomyrmex gracilis
GCCTGATTTACTCAATAATTACTCCTTTATTATAAATAATAGAAAAAAATGGTTCAGGACTTTTCGACTCAGTTTTACTCCTTCTACCTGCCTACGAGAGATTGTACGGCAATTCTGGGACACCCTGTATATACATATATACACATATATACATATATATACATATATACACTATAGATAGTGATTATGCGCTTGTAGGAGGATCGTATCGTGTTCGTGCTTTCCTGAGAACTGGGCAAATCAAATTCCGTGCGATCTCTTGCCATCCCTACACGGGAGATGCGGTCTCGTAATAGCGGAGCCGGAGTGACAAAATCCGTTTCTCGACTCCGAGGATGTGAGTTACCGCATAATCTCTTTGTGCGTGAACACACCGGCTCGATCGCAGATGCTAGGAGCTGCGTAACGTTAAACGTAAGAGATGCCTATGTAACACGTACGATGAGAACGTTGAATGTCAAATTGTCACTTAACTTCTGCGAAAGTTAATTTTTTTTTTTTTTTTTTTTAAGATAAAGATTGCTCTTACGCGCGCGAGAGATAGGGTATTGTGAATAACCAGTTGGAAAGTATCGTTTCTACAGGAAATATAATCCTACCACTATCTACAGAATGTGTAGAGTTCTTCTTGTATGTACTTCCTGTATTTAACATCAGCTACAATGTTGTAGCTTGATAGATAAGGTAAATGCATCGCAGAAGATATTAAAATATAATAAAAAAAAGTTAATGTTATATATATACATATATGTATACATATGTAGATATAATTAGAATATGTGAAAACACACACATACACGTATAAATAACAAGAGAAAACTAAACTTGACTTTCCAGTTACATTCTATGTAGGACTAAGTATTTTTAGATTCGAACTTTACTTAATTCAATTACGAAATCGTTTTTAGTCTCCCTGAAAATGGGAGGAAAATTAGATAATTAATTTTAATAACCAAACGAAAGTTTGCGCGAACAGTTACGTGACGATGTATCCGAGTATAAATTCCTTCGGAACAACGTCGAATTAAACAGGTAGCAAATAGTTCATCCAGGTACATTAAGATACCGCTTGACTTGCACCGCACGCGCGCGCGCGCGCGGAAAAGTGATAAATTGTCCTCGCGTGCGAAATTACGGACCGTTAGGAGGGACGTCCCGGAACGATATCGTTCCCCTAAGCGAAGTGACGATAAGTCAACGTGAAATATCGTCTTGGCTCGCTCGGATCACTGACCGTCCCGGACGGACGAACGGAATCCTGCATTTATCATCTTCGAGCCTGCCGACTGTTACTTCGGACCCTCTTACGCCAACGTATAAGTGAAAGTCAGCAAGTAGGACGCGCGACGGGTCCAATCTCGATGTCGACGACGTCTGGATGTTTGCCAGAGACACGGAACCACCACGGTATCACAGACAGACGTTGGCCGTCCACCGAAATTAATTTGATATAGCGACGTTAAAACTGAGAGTTTCTTTTGCGAGAACAAAATTCTTTCAAAATTATTATTACAGGTATCCCACGTCGTCTGTCTCTCTGGCGCAACGCGCTCGTCCCGATTTTTTTTTCTCTCCCGAGCGATCGGATTCGAAGGCTGGCTTCGAAGAGGGTCAGGAAGAACGATAGAAAATCGCCGCCGCGCGGCTTTGATGATCGGTATATATCTGGAACGCGATTGCGCAAGTGCGAACATGAGAACGCTCCGCATCGTTTTTTTGCAGAGCACTTTTGCAACTTTGCGGGGAAGAAGGCTTTACTCTCAGGTCATCTAGTTCAATTGCTCCACTGGATCTGCCTTTCGCAACGGCGAAACATGACTTATACACAATCTCCTGTAATTTCTCGCGAATGAGCGGGATTACTTCAGATCTCTTGCCAGCTTCGACGTCGCATGCGCCTAAGAAAAAATGTTTCACGTAATATTTAGGTCAGAACATCCGTCGTACGTTGACGCAAGATTCGTCCGAATCAACATCTTGCAATATAGGTATGCGCGCCTCATAAGTTCCTTATTTAAGATACAACAAAGTCCTTTTTATGTGCAAAACATTTCTCACAATGTATGGAAAGCAAATATTGTGCATTTGTGGAAGTGCAAATGTTTTTTTGTGTCTTTTAGACGTATAATATTGCGTTTATGCAGAAATATATAAGAGAGAAAGAATAAATAATACGAAAGGAAACACTGAAAAAATTGTATTCTTGTTTTGAGGATATCCCACTTACTTTAAGTATATTTTATACTAAAATAGGCGCCAAGACAGAAGAGTTTCTTATTTTAAGAGAAAAATCCTCTAAATAGTAATATCGATAAGAATATATACTGATTAGAATATAAAAAGCCTCTATAGAAAAACATATATATATCTCACTATAAAAAAAAAAAAACTATATTCTTAAATAAAGAATATATTCTTAATTTCAGAAGAATATCATCTAAAATCTTGAAGAAGATTTTTTAAGTATAAAATCTTCTACTTATAAGAATATAATTTTTTCGGTGAAGGGACAAGTAACGAGAAATTCTGCGTTTTTGCTTTTCTGTAAAAATTAGATTGCCTTATACTTATTTGGAAAATTAATTTAGCATCATATACAACGCATTTGCGCACGATCTGAAATGCACGGTCGTGAACATGTGGGTGGGCGCAGCTGTTGTATTCCGAAAGAAGCAAGGCTCGCGTAGAAAAGTCAAAAACTCTAGAGAATGTTAATGATAATATAATTGCAGGCCCCTCCCCCGCTTTAATTATATTCGTTCATCAAACCGTGTGATCGTGTCTAGGTGCGTCTGGTCTAAAACAACAATCAAGTTATTCCGCGGTTTTGCAACAACGTTCGGGTCGAATCGACATCGTCCTTTTCTCGCTTGGACAAGGATCATTGAATAAATATCGGAAATGCCAATCGCTCGCCTCGAGGAAGTCGCTGTTTAGCGAAAGTAATCATGCCTCTACGCTGGCATTAAAGACCTGCCGCGGCTCTTTCACCGAATAGTTCTCTCGCAATGTGTCGGATCGGGAGAAGAAAGAAAGGTGAGATTTCGGTTTCGATGGGCCTTGGAGGTCGCGGAAAAGTGAGAGAGACACGGCACCTTGCTATAATCGTTCCCTCCACGGCCAATTACTCGGGCCAGGCGGATTTGAAGAAAGTCATTCGTTGCGAGGAAGATACGTGGCTTTGCGCAGCTTGTCGCATCCCATCTCTTTCATTTTTTTTTTTTTTTTTTACTACAATCTTCAGCCACGTGTGTGTTCAATGGTCACACACGGATGCGAAAACACCAATAAGACGAGCGCGCATCCACAAACTCTCTGGAGAAAGGTGCTTCATGTATTCAATATTAGAGAGGAGCTTCTTGAGGAGCGGCGAGCCACCGCCGGCTGTGGTGGTGGTGGTGGTGGTACCGGGTAGGGAGAAACGGGCCTCTGGGCCCGATCCGTCTTCAGTTTCCATGCGAGGCTCCGCTTGGTATATCGGTCCGGGCACGTCCGATCGTTTCTCTCGAGCGGTGGTCATGTCGCGAGTTAGCCACGTCTAACTGCGAGAACCCGGCCGGTGAGAAAAGTGATTGTGTGAACTTCCCCGGGCGGACACACGAGGAAGAAACCGAGGAAGAAAGACGGACAATCGCAACATGCGGTTTACCAAGCTGGTAATTATTACCCTCTGGTGCATCCGCAAAGGGGGCGGATGAAACCGCTTAGACGGAGGCGCTTGTACTTTCATCGTAATAAGCGTGTCGCGTACTACCCGAGCGAGAGAATCCTCACGGCGCTATCATTTGTAATCAGCGAGCGTATCGGCGAAAGTGCACTAATAAAGTGCGGCGGATGCGACCGACGATGTGGCACCCGATAACGATCGTTTTAATTGTCGAGATCGGTATTTTGTTTTTACTTTGATTTGCTTGACAGTCCTCGAGGCTTGAACTTCGCGAAAAAAAAAACAACCGCTTATTCGGGGGCCTCATTCGAATATGTGAACAGTTGTCGAGAGAGGCAGTGAATTCTCGAGGTGAAACGCGCGCGATGCCAGGTCTTAAATTTTGATTCTCTCTTTCTCTTTCACCCACTTTTGATGTTGATCGCCAAAAATTAATCAGACATGTTGGAAACAATTTTATTAAGATAAAAATATATTTATGTCAATTGCTTCGTTTGATCCAAGCAATATAATTATTTCAAATCCTTCAACTTTTTTATTAAAAAAAAAAAAAAAAAAAAAAAAACTGTGTAAATCAACTAATATAAGTCACCTAATTTTGTTATCTTTGTACGAACTATCTAATTACTTTCTTATTTAAATAATAACATTAAGAATGTGTTTAATTTTTCCAAGACTTTTCCACGCATCAATGGAACGTCTATTTCTAGTCGAAGGTTGGGAATCAAACAATTTCAAAGAAATGAGAATTGTCGCCAAAAGTCGGCCTCGCCATGTCGAGAGCTCAATCACAACTGGGAATTGCTTATCAGGCTAACTGTTTCGCGATTCTTGTTGGAATACCAATTGATCTAATGTCTGTTAAGGCTTTGGATGTGATTTTCTGATTATTTTAAACAGGTTACTCGGTTATCAGAGCGTATGTTATGAGCTCTTTGTATTTATATTTTCACTTAGTATGCTAATCAACTTGAAAACGGTGATATCATCGATCACTTAACTTATGTTAAACGATGCGTGCTACTTCTCAGAAGTTTAGATTTTTTATGATAAAGATAACTTTATCAAACTTTTGTGCGAAACATTTTATTTTAATTCTTCTAACTTAGACTCGTGATATTATCTACATAAATTTTTGTTTTATTCAGCAAATATATATTAGGTCTATCGGAAAGTTCTGTTCGTTTTTGAAATAAAACAAAATACGAAGTTTTCTTAATTTTTCAAAAATGGGATATACAAATTGCCCTCACGCCGGCAAGAAATCATTAATAATAATGGCAATTATATTATTTAATAAAGTTATATTATTAAATAAAATATATTATTAAATATATATTATAAATATATTATTAAATATATATTATTAAAATATATTATTAAATAAAGTATTATATATATATTATAAGTATTATAGTAGTAGTTATATTATTTAATAAAGTTTATTGACGGTAAGAAAAATTTGTATTTTGTTTTATTCCAAAAACGGACGGAACTTTCCGGTAGACCTAATATATGTGTAAAAAAAAACTATTTTGTCGGTGTGCCGATCTTTCCAGACATTCTTAGCAGCGACGCTGCTCGTCGCCGCGATTCTCGCCAAGGAGGACGGCTCGTCATCAAAGAACCGTGATAAGCGTCAGCAATTGGCTTATCACCTGCGAAAGAGCGGACGTTTACCGCCGTATGCGGTGCAGATGGAACCGATAGTGCAATATTCTCAGAGAGATCCGCTGTATAATCCATTGGCCAGTTCAAAGAGTGACGATCTATACGAAGAGACTCCGTTGAGTTACTATCCGCAAGAGCCCGAGCCGATTATCGAGATTATCATCAAGGAATCCAACGAGTCTCTTCCAACTCCGGTACCACCACCGCTTTCTTCTTCACCACGACCCAAGGAACCTATTCAGGTGTTCTATGTGAAGTACGAGAAGAAGAAAGTCTATGGCGACAAAACGCGCGTTGTATACGATCCGCCGATTCCCGCACTGACGCCAGTCGAGGAACACGAAGAGATCAAACCTGATAATCCGACGTCCTATACGGAAGAATCAATACAACCGGCGACACCAGCACCTCCTCCAGAACCGTCGACGACCTTACGCGCCATTATTCGACCCGACAGCGAGGTGTATCATTCTGGCAGCAGCGGCATCCGCGTGACTTTCGGCACTGAACAGCTGTCACCTAACAGTCACAACAAGCGCAGTGGTGGTCTAGACAAGCCCGACAGCGGAGATGCGCAAGAGCAACAGCAACAACACAACAGCAAACCAACAGCGTCACCGGGAGCGCCAAAGAGACAGCATGGTCCGTATCAACCGTTAAATCAGCCGCCATTGCATTCGCCACGAGTACCGCCCGCGTTTCCGCAGCAGCGCATAATTAACTCGTTCCCGCCTCAACCGCAGTTTTTGCAGCAGCAGCAGCAACAACACCAACCGCCGCACCATCAAGCACCATTTCAGCAAGCGTTGAGAAATCCGTCACCGACGCCATCGAGAGCGCAGCAGCGGCATCCTATAACGATCCAAGGTCTTCCGGAAGTGCACCAACGCGCGCCTTTCAACTTCGGTCCGCCGCCGCATCGCGTCAGTATCAATCATCCGCAACAACCGGGATTTCCGTCCACTTTGTCATCAGTGTCGCATCAGAATGTAAATCTACAAAATCAACCGCTGCCCTTGCCACAAGGCAATTTTGCGGAACCGCCTCCGCAGCAACCGTTGTCCATCAGACCAAATAATTTCAACGGACCGGAGCTTCCGCCGCAGCAGTCGCTGCCTCCGTTCAAGCAACAGGAATTGGAGAAGCAACGATATCACGAGCAACGACGACAACAGGAGTTGCTTAAACAACGCGAACACCAACGTCAACACGAGCAACATCAGCGATTCTTAGAACAACAGAGACAGATCGAGCAACAGAGATTGTTGGAACAGCAAAGACAGCAGGAACGTCAGAGACAACAAGAGCATCAACGTCTGCAGGAACAGCAGCGGCTGCAGGAGCAACAACGACTGGAACAAGAGCGATTGCAGGAGCTGCAGCGCGTGCAGGAACAACGTAGACGGAAACAAGAGCAGGAGCAAAAGTTTCTTCAGGAACAGCAACGGTATCAGGCACAGCTCAAATACAATCAGGAGCAACTTCAACACAATCAAGCGCAGCTTCAGCAGCCACAAGTATCGCTGCAAAAACCAGCGGGTGAAATATTTAAGGCCGTTCCAAAACTGGAGCAGCATTACGCGATCAGAGAGAATCCTCTTCATCCTGGTCCGTTCCCACCGAATCCCGCGTTGTTGCAACCGACTGCGTTCCCTGAAATTTCCCAGAACCAGTTCGCCTCCGCACAGCCGTCTAATATTCTTCACGATTCGCTTAATTCACCACCAAATCGTTTTATTTCCGGCGAAACTTTGCAACAACAACATCAGCAATTAAACGCAAAGCATCAGTCTTATCAGAATCAACAGAACTTTTTCTCGCAGACGAACTCTCAACAACATCGACCCTTGAGCACTTCTTCTCAGTATCAATCGATATGGGGAAATCGGCCAACGTTCCAAAACAATCCCACACAAAAGATTTACGCTACACCGGTTAGTCCGTCCGAGGAATCTAACCCGCCATTTAGTTCAACCGCTAAGACATTTTTGTCGACAACGCCGACAACGGTTGTCACGACTACAACCACGACCACAACAACGACCACCGAAGCGCCAACCACGACGACGCTCTCTCCCAACAAAGTAGCTAAGATTCAGGAGAACATCGCCAATTTGCCGGACGAGGTGCCGGATGACATCAGGGAGCAGCTGTTGAGCTCCGGTATTTTGGGCAACGCCGACATTCAGATCCTCGACTACGACAAAATCGGCGACATACCGATCGACAAACTGCCACCGGAGGCTCTAGCAAATTTCTATGGCGCCGGAGGCGATGCGGCAATTGCCGCCGGCAGCGCGCCCGTGCCGGCCATCGCCAAGAGGCCGCCAACGAAGACGACGCAGCTGAAGAAGACGACGGTGACCAACAACGGTGCCGCCGGCAGTGTGACCAAGTTTGAGCAGGCCACTTTGCGGCCCGGCGGTGTCGAGATGAAAGTAGTACACTTCGATCCGAATACGGAGCAAGGCCGAGCCGTGGCGGAGCAGCACATACGGGATGACGCGACTCGACTTGAGCCGGTGGCCGTGGGAGTGCGCGACGACGCCGCGCAATACAATCGTTACCTGCCGCTCAAGGTGAGCGGCGCGTCCTTCCCGATACCGGACGTGCCGGAGCTCAACGGCCGTAGGATCACAAGCGTTGTGGTGCTGGCGCCCGTCGACTACAACTTTCCCGACGCGGAGAAAGAAATCGCGGCAGAATCACAGCGGCAGGGCAGGAAGGCCGGGGGCGACGCGCAGCCGATAAAGTTTCTCGCCGGCGACACCCTCAAGCAGCTCGTGAAGAAACCATCCGCGGAAAACTACAAGAAATGGCTCGAGCAGGAGAGCCGCACCGAACCGCAGAGACAGTCCGTCGTGCTCTTGGTGACCATGTGAGTATATATCCGAGAGATCGTCTTTACGAACGCTTTTTTTTTTCATCTACTTTTCAAACATGTTATCAGATTAATATAGTGCTTTTATGTGTATGGAGACTAAATAATTACTATATATAATTGTTAAAATACAACTTTTTGTGTTCTTTTTAACTTACGTGCGCTCACAAGCTCATATAAATATTTCCTCCTTATTTATTTATTTATTTATTTATTTAGGTATTTTCATTCTTTATATATGCATATTTCTTCTTTTTTATAGTTTCCTCAATGTGTTTATAATTATCTGCGTGAGATTACACATTAAATCTAACTAAATTCTTTAATTTATCCAATGAGTAAAGGACCAATATATATTTATATTTAAATATATATGTATATATTTAAATAAAAGTTACGCTTCGACTCTAAATTGAGTCATCTTCAGACAGAATGCCTGTAAATTTAAATAAATTACATACACACTAATACCCGTGTCAAAGCTCATATTGGCTCTTTACTCATTGGATTTTGTTTGTTAAACATTTGAGCTTTCATTACTACTCTTTAATTTATATCTTTTTTTATATTATGCTAATTTATATATATTTATTTTTTATTTTTATATATATTTCTATATATTTTTGTTTTTAAATTTGGCTTCTGTATTCTTGCATTACATATCAACTGACTGTTTACTCTTTTAGCTTATTCACAACGTAGCATAATCGGTTTCTCTGCTGCATACCTAATCAATATTATTACTTATTTGTTTCCTCACGTCCTCTCGAAAGTTTTTAAGGAATTCGCGACTGCTTGTGCTTTCACTCGGATTCACTTCGCTACGACATTTCAGGCTGAGAAACGACGACGGTCAGAATGACAAGGAAATCTTCATGTACGACGTGACCTCCGGATCCGTCAGCAAACTTGCTGGCGATCTCTCAACAGCCTTCGTAGACGCTGCCGAAAGCAACTCCGACGGCACTGACTCTTTTGAAGATTCCACGTTCTAAAGAATATTAAAGTTGTCTTGAAACAAAAAAATTTATCCGCAAAAATAATGTTTAAAACTCGTTTGAAGTTAAATTAAATTATTGAAATTTATTTACATTTCTCACAATTGTGTGCATTAATTTTTTTCTTTATGAGAGATTTTTGTAATTTTATTACACATCTATAATTCCGTTATAAGTAAAAGTACTTATAATCAGTTGCATTAACGGATAATACTAAAATATTTTTCTTCGTCAAAGTTGATTAAAAATTAAATATTTTTAAGTTTTCTCTTGATATTCGAATTATTGTACGATAAAAGAAAAGGAACGCATTGTTTTAGATCCAGACTGTGTACGCGGTCTTAATGTATGATAAATACAATTTTGATATAGCAAATGTGTGCTGCAAACAAACTACACATATGAAAATGAATTGATTTTATAACAATTTGAGTTATATATAAATATATATGTGTGTGTGTGTGTGTGTGTGGCAAAAATTAGAGCGCAATAACAATTAGAAAGAAGAGGGTAAGGATTTTAGCCTGAGATAATCCGGTAAAAAATTTTTTACATATACTTATACACAAATTAAAAATAATTACATCTAATTTATGCAAATTTATATGCCGAATATGTCCGTACAATTTTATACACGGAGAATTTTTTTTTTCAAGAGAATCGCTTCGGAGAATATTCCATATCAAATTACAAGATAACTCTATTAGCATCATGTTAGATACAAAAAATTAGATAAAACTATATTTTTACTATATTTAAAAAAAAAAAAAAGTTTTGATATATAATCATATATACTTATACACACACAAATTAAAATTATTATATTTAATTATGAAAAATTTATATATACCGAATATGTCTGTACAATTTTATACGTGAAAAATTTTTTACCGGGAAAGAGAATTGCAACATAGCAAAGTACTTATATAAATATATTCTTGTAGATATATATATCTTATAATTTTATTATATATGATTATGTATATATAAGATTAAAAAACATTTTGTACTTTTTTATAGAAAATAAAACGCAGTCTCTTGAAAAACACTCAACATTTATTTCGTATTAGTTTCTATATATGATTGCAAAAAAAAAAGTCAACTTTGCGTGTAATTAATTAACGAACCTCGTTTTGCGTAAGTTTTTTTTTCACTGTCTTTTTTCATTTATTTCAGCGAGGTCGATAAAAATACGTATTTTGACTTTCGGAATCGTACAACGCGTAATTTAATGACATTTGTTGATCTTTATTATTAGTATTATTTATTACATATACGCCGCTAATCCGTTTTCACTGCTCATGCGCGAGAGAAACTTTGGCTTGGCCGCGATCGCGCAAACTCGCGTCGATCTGCTCCTGTACTCTGTACCGTTCGCTTCGTGTACTCTGGCTTTCCCACGTTTCCTTGATGTGTGTTGCCGTTAATAAGTTCATAATATAAATCAATTGTCGTTCAATTTGTGTAAGTGCAAACAACCTTGAAACGACTGATTTCATCGACAAGCAATAGCAATAAAGGTACGCATTCACAGAACATTTTTAAACAGTCTCGGAATCGTTGCGAACATAACCTCTAATCTTCGTTGTCTATGTTTTTGCTGTAACCGATTGAATTGGACTTTAACTCCATTGATTTTATGTGATTTTGTGTGTGTGTAAATCTTTGCGTTTATTTTTTTTTAATATGTTTATTAAAATTCTGACAGGATGTCACGATCAAGTCACAGCAATAAAGCGGATCGACGAGACACGTACCGAGGCAATAAGGAAGATAGACACGAAAGAAACAACGACTCTCACAGAGAGAGATTGCAAGGAGAGAAAAGCAGAGACAGAGATAACAGAAGCAACAGGCGCGATTACTCCAGAAGAGACGACGAGAAGCAAAACGATAAGAAAAGGCACGAGAGATCACCTCCTCCCAGAAGAGATAATAGTCATTTTAGACACCGAGATAAAAATGAAAGGAGCAGAAGTAGAGATAGAAAAGATGATTCTGGAAGAAGACGCGGTGATTATCAATATAGACAGAAGAAAAGTCCCGAAGAAGTAAAAGTAAAAAGAGAACCGTCACCTGTGTGGGGCAAATCGAATGTTGACAATGAGAATAAATTAAAGCAGCAAGAAAAAGAAAAACCCAACTTTGAGCTGTCGGGCAAATTGACAGAAGATCAGAATACCGTCAATGGAGTGGTCATTAAGTACTCTGAGCCGCAAGATGCCAGGAAGCCTAAACGCAGATGGAGATTATATCCTTTCAAAGGAGAAAAAGCATTACCTACGTTGTATATTCATCGGCAATCAGCTTATCTCATGGGCAGAGATAGAAAAGTTGCAGATATACCCTTAGATCATCCTTCTTGCTCTAAACAACATGCTGTTTTGCAGTATCGACTGGTATCTTATAAAAAAGAAGGAGGTGGCGAGGGTAGAAGAATACGACCATATATCATAGACTTGGAATCTGCAAATGGTACATTTGTAAATAATGTTAAATTAGAACCGAGAAGATTTCACGAGTTGTTAGAAAAAGATGTGATAAAGTTTGGATTCAGCAGTAGAGAATATGTTCTATTACATGAACACAGCAAAGATGATTCTTTGGACGATGATGTACCTCTTACAAATGAAACAACATAACCTTTCTAAGTAAGCAATTTTGTTATCTAAAATTGTATTATACATTTTTTAAGATATATATATATACACACACACACACACACAATCTTTATATAAAAGGTATTCTCTTTTTAAATTTTAGAAACTTTCTAATGCAACAAGATGTCTACTGATAAAAATTCATAAAGATATTTGCTGTTAATAGAAAAAAAAAAACACACTCTCATCTAATCAATCATTCGTTATTATTAGTTGCACTTTTAAATCTTATTTTGTCAAATCATAGTAGTCTTTCTTTATAAGCGTGTCTATGAAGTTGTAGGAGTAGATTTATAGCTGGTTTCTAGTTCGTGTTGATAAAAATATATATATAAAGGAAAACTTAATTCAGAATTAACTTATAAAAAGAGACTACTGTACTTTGTATTGCTCTATACAAAATAAATTCAAATATGTTCTAATTGCCCGAACAATATTATAAACATTCATATATTGTATATACACACAATTTCTATTTTATTAAACTTAAGAGTGATACATATTGGTATTTTGACAATTTAAGGTAAAAAAAAAAAAAAAAAACCATAAATAATTAAAAATCTAATGGAATTAAACACGTAGATAAAGGAGACGCTCGAAGAAATTTGTAAATAATGTAAAAAGTAGTAGTATATAAGTACACATACTTATCTATAAAATTGTTCAATAAATATATATTATTTGTAAGAGTAAGATATTTGAAGTCAAAATAAGTTAAACCTAAAGTGTAATCATGCCCTTGTTATTCTATCAACATGTGTGTTTTTCTCTTATCATCAGCTAATAGTTTCGCGATAATTTTTGAAATCGCAAGATCATGTTTTATTAAAATATGTTACACATAACACATTTGTCATACATACACATATATACATACACGCACGCGTAATAGATATACAAATACATATGTACATAAGTATTTACACATACATTTTTAACATAATTGTCTTAAAACGATCGCGATCTGCCATAGTCCGCATAACAAAACAATTTACGATTATGAGTTTTACACAAAATTGGCAGTATAACGACATTTGCACCTCACTGTTGTCTCGTATAAAATGCTTGTGATAATAACATTTATAAATAGAGAGTTCGTCTTGACTCGATCAATTTAATAACACTTTATAAGTTAAAAAATATAAAAAGTAAAAAAACGTTGAGCAAAACATGTAAACATATAATTCGATTATACTGTTATACCTTAACTACACAAGTATTAATCGAATGTAAACAGTATCCTAACGTAGCTATTACAATAATCTACTCTGTTTTTTGTATGTATATATAATATACACTTATATGTTATATACATATATTATATATTATATG